>NC_083773.1:47491233-47674658 GCF_963514075.1 Conger conger | reverse complement strand
CTCTGAATGCGGTTTCTGGCAAATGGGCATACACCTGATAGATTTTCGCCCCACCATCAAACCTTTTGGTTTTGGATGAAATGTGAGTTTTGACTTTCAAGAAATGCGCACTCTGAAAAACTTTGTTTCTGAATGCGGGAAAAGTTAACGTTTTTATAAGGCCTATATCTAAAGCTCCTAAAGGAGCACATGGCTACCTTTGCGATATATGATATGGAACCACTCACCATCATACATATTTCATTTGGGAGCAGCTAGTCTATTCTCTCTTCAAGATATGCTCTTTTTCACCAACTATGAAACTTAGAGTGCCAAAGCTTGAAATCGTCATTTTGGGGATTTCACAAGCTCTGAATGCGGTTTCTGGCAAATGGGCATACACCTGATAGATTTTCGCCCCACCATCAAACCTTTTGGTTTTGGATGAAATGTGAGTTTTGACTTTCAAGAAATGCGCACTCTGAAAAACTTTGTTTCCTAATGCGGGAAAAGTTAAAGTTTTTATAAGGCCTATATCTAAAGCTCCTGAAAGAGCACATGGCTACCTTTGGGATATATGATATGGAACCACTCACCATCATACATATTTCATTTGGGAGCAGCTAGTGTATTCTCTCTTCAAGATATGCTCTTTTTCACCAACTATGAAACTTAGAGTGCCAAAGCTTGAAATCATCATTTTGGGGATTTCACAAGCTCTGAATGCGGTTTCTGGCAAATGGGCATACACCTGATAGATTTTCGCCCCACCATCAAACCTTTTGGTTTTGGATGAAATGTGAGTTTTGACTTTCAAGAAATGCGCACTCTGAAAAACTTTGTTTCTGAATGCGGGAAAAGTTAACGTTTTTATAAGGCCTATATCTAAAGCTCCTAAAGGAGCACATGGCTACCTTTGGGATATATGATATGGAACCACTCACCATCATACATATTTCATTTGGGAGCAGCTAGTGTATTCTCTCTTCAAGATATGCTCTTTTTCACCAACTATGAAACTTAGAGTGCCAAAGCTTGAAATCATCATTTTGGGGATTTCACAAGCTCTGAATGCGGTTTCTGGCAAATGGGCATACACCTGATAGATTTTCGCCCCACCATCAAACCTTTTGGTTTTGGATGAAATGTGAGTTTTGACTTTCAAGAAATGCGCACTCTGAAAAACTTTGTTTCTGAATGCGGGAAAAGTTAACGTTTTTATAAGGCCTATATCTAAAGCTCCTAAAGGAGCACATGGCTACTATTGGGATATATGATATGGAACCACTCACCATCATACATATTTCATTTGGGAGCAGCTAGTGTATTCTCTCTTCAAGATATGCTCTTTTTCACCAACTATGAAACTTAGAGTGCCAAAGCTTGAAATCGTCATTTTGGGGATTTCACAAGCTCTGAATGCGGTTTCTGGCAAATGGGCATACACCTGATAGATTTTCGCCCCACCATCAAACCTTTTGGTTTTGGATGAAATCTGAGTTTTGACTTTCAAGAAATGCGCACTCTGAAAAACTTTGTTTCTGAATGCGGGAAAAGTTAAAGTTTTCATAAGGCCTATATCTAAAGCTCCTAAAGGAGCACATGGCTACTATTGGGATATATGATATGGAACCACTCACCATCATACATATTTCATTTGGGAGCAGCTAGTGTATTCTCTCTTCAAGATATGCTCTTTTTCACCAACTATGAAACTTAGAGTGCCAAAGCTTGAAATCGTCATTTTGGGGATTTCACAAGCTCTGAATGCGGTTTCTGGCAAATGGGCATACACCTGATAGATTTTCGCCCCACCATCAAACCTTTTGGTTTTGGATGAAATCTGAGTTTTGACTTTCAAGAAATGCGCACTCTGAAAAACTTTGTTTCTGAATGCGGGAAAAGTTAAAGTTTTCATAAGGCCTATATCTACAGCTCCTAAAGGAGCACATGGCTACCTTTGGGATATATGATATGGAACCACTCACCATCATACTTATTTCATTTGGGAGCAGCTAGTGTATTCTCTCTTCAAGATATGCTCTTTTTCACCAACTATGAAACTTAGAGTGCCAAAGCTTGAAATCGTCATTTTGGGGATTTCACAAGCTCTGAATGCGGTTTCTGGCAAATGGGCATACACCTGATAGATTTTCGCCCCACCATCAAACCTTTTGGTTTTGGATGAAATGTGAGTTTTGACTTTCAAGAAATGCGCACTCTGAAAAACTTTGTTTCTGAATGCGGGAAAAGTTAAAGTTGTTATAAGGCCTATATCTAAAGCTCCTAAAGGAGCACATGGCTACCTTTGGGATATATGATATGTAACCACTCACCATCATACATATTTCATTTGGGAGCAGCTAGTGTATTCTCTCTTCAAGATATGCTCTTTTTCACCAACTATGAAACTTAGAGTGCCAAAGCTTGAAATCGTCATTTTGAGGATTTCACAAGCTCTGAATGCGGTTTCTGGCAAATGGGCATACACCTGATAGATTTTCGCCCCACCATCAAACCTTTTGGTTTTGGATGAAATGTGAGTTTTGACTTTCAAGAAATGCGCACTCTGAAAAACTTTGTTTCTGAATGCGGGAAAAGTTAACGTTTTTCTAAGGCCTATATCTAAAGCTCCTAAAGGAGCACATGGCTACCTTTGGGATATATGATATGGAACCACTCACCATCATACATATTTCATTTGGGAGCAGCTAGTGTATTCTCTCTTCAAGATATGCTCTTTTTCACCAACTATGAAACTTAGAGTGCCAAAGCTTGAAATCGTCATTTTGGGGATTTCACAAGCTCTGAATGCGGTTTCTGGCAAATGGGCATACACCTGACAGATTTTCGCCCCACCATCAAACCTTTTGGTTTTGGATGAAATGTGAGTTTTGACTTTCAAGAAATGCGCACTCTGAAAAACTTTGTTTCTGAATGCGGGAAAAGTTAAAATTTTTATAAGGCCTATATCTAAAGCTCCTAAAGGAGCACATGGCTACCTTTGGGATATATGATATGGAACCACTCACCATCATACATATTTCATTTGGGAGCAGCTAGTGTATTCTCTCTTCAAGATATGCTCTTTTTCACCAACTATGAAACTTAGAGTGCCAAAGCTTGAAATCGTCATTTTGGGGATTTCACAAGCTCTGAATGCGGTTTCTGGCAAATGGGCATACACCTGATAGATTTTCGCCCCACCATCAAACCTTTTGGTTTTGGATGAACTGTGAGTTTTGACTTTCAAGAAATGCGCACTCTGAAAAACTTTGTTTCTGAATGCGGGAAAAGTTAAAGTTTTCATAAGACCTATATCTAAAGCTCCTAAAGGAGCACATGGCTACCTTTGGGATATATGATATGGAACCACTCACCATCATACATATTTCATTTGGGAGCAGCTAGTGTATTCGCTCTTCAAGATATGCTCTTTTTCACCAACGATGAAACTAAGAGTGCCAAAGCTTGAAATCGTCATTTTGGGGATTTCACAAGCTCTGAATGCGGTTTCTGGCAAATGGGCATACACCTGATAGATTTTCGCCCCACCATCAAACCTTTTGGTTTTTGATGAAATGTGAGTTTTGACTTTCAAGAAATGCGCAATCTGAAAAACTTTGTTTCTGAATGCGGGAAAAGTTAAAGTTCTTATAAGGCCTATATCTAAAGCTCCTAAAGGAGCACATGGCTACCTTTGGGATATATGATATGGAACCACTCACCATCATACATATTTCATTTGGGAGCAGCTAGTGTATTCGCTCTTCAAGATATGCTCTTTTTCACCAACGATGAAACTAAGAGTGCCAAAGCTTGAAATCGTCATTTTGGGGATTTCACAAGCTCTGAATGCGGTTTCTGGCAAATGGGCATACACCTGATAGATTTTCGCCCCACCATCAAACCTTTTGGTTTTGGATGAAATGTGAGTTTTGACTTTCAAGAAATGCGCACTCTAAAAAACTTTGTTTCTGAATGCGGGAAAAGTTAAAGTTTTTATAAGGCCTATATCTAAAGCTTTTGAAGGAGCACATGGCTACCTTTGGGATATATGATATGGAACCACTCACCATCATACATATTTCATTTGGGAGCAGCTAGTGTATTCTCTCTTCAAGATATGCTCTTTTTCACCAACTATGAAACTTAGAGTGCCAAAGCTTGAAATCGTCATTTTGGGGATTTCACAAGCTCTGAATGCGGTTTCTGGCAAATGGGCATACACCTGATAGATTTTCGCCCCACCATCAAACCTTTTGGTTTTGGATGAAATGTGAGTTTTGACTTTCAAGAAATGCGCAATCTGAAAAACTTTATTTCTGAATGCGGGAAAAGTTAAAGTTTTTATAAGGCCTATATCTAAAGCTCCTAAAGGAGCACATGGCTACCTTTGGGATATATGATATGGAACCACTCACCATCATACATATTTCATTTGGGAGCAGCTAGTGTATTCTCTCTTCAAGATATGCTCTTTTTCACCAACTATGAAACTTAGAGTGCCAAAGCTTGAAATCGTCATTTTGGGGATTTCACAAGCTCTGAATGCGGTTTCTGGCAAATGGGCATACACCTGATAGATTTTCGCCCCACCATCAAACGTCTTGGTTTTGGATGAACTGTGAGTTTTGACTTTCAAGAAATGCGCACTCTGAAAAACTTTGTATCTGAATGCGGGAAAAGTTAAAATTTTCATAAGACCTATATCTAAAGCTCCTAAAGGAGCACATGGCTACCTTTGGGATATATGATATGGAACCACTCACCATCATTCATATTTCATTTGGGAGCAGCTAGTGTATTCTCTCTTCAAGATATGCTCTTTTTCACCAACTATGAAACTTATAGTGCCAAAGCTTGAAATCGTCATTTTGGGGATTTCACAAGCTCTTAATGCGGTTTCTGGCAAATGGGCATACACCTGATAGATTTTCGCCCCACCATCAAACCTTTTGGTTTTTGATGAAATGTGAGTTTTGACTTTCAAGAAATGCGCAATCTGAAAGACTTTGTTTCTGAATGCGGGAAAAGTTAAAGTTTTTATAAGGCCTATATCTAAAGCTCCTAAAGGAGCACATGGCTACCTTTGGGATATATGATATGGAACCACTCACCATCATACATATTTCATTTGGGAGCAGCTAGTGTATTCTCTCTTCAAGATATGCTCTTTTTCACCAACTATGAAACTTAGAGTGCCAAAGCTTGAAATCGTCATTTTGGGGATTTCACAAGCTCTGAATGCGGTTTCTGGCAAATGGGCATACACCTGATAGATTTTCGCCCCACCATCAAACCTTTTGGTTTTGGATGAAATGTGAGTTTTGACTTTCAAGAAATGCGCACTCTAAAAAACTTTGTTTCTGAATGCGGGAAAAGTTAAAGTTTTTATAAGGCCTATATCTATAGCTCCTAAAGGAGCACATGGCAACCTTTGGGATATATGATATGGAACCACTCACCATCATACATATTTCATTTGGGAGCAGCTAGTGTATTCTCTCTTCAAGATATGCTCTTTTTCACCAACTATGAAACTTAGAGTGCCAAAGCTTGAAATCGTCATTTTGGGGATTTCACAAGCTCTGAATGCGGTTTCTGGCAAATGGGCATACACCTGATAGATTTTCGCCCCACCATCAAACCTTTTGGTTTTGGAAGAAATGTGAGTTTTGACTTTCAAGAAATGCGCACTCTGAAAAACTTTGTTTCTGAATGCGGGAAAAGTTAAAGTTTTTATAAGGCCTATATCTAAAGCTCCTAAAGGAGCACATGACTACCTTTGGGATATAATATATGGAACCACTCACCATCATACATATTTCATTTGGGAGCAGCTAGTGTATTCTCTCTTCAAGATATGCTCTTTTTCACCAACTATGAAACTTAGAGTGCCAAAGCTTGAAATCGTCATTTTGGGGATTTCACAAGCTCTGAATGCGGTTTCTGGCAAATGGGCATACACCTGATAGATTTTTGCCCCACCATCAAACGTCTTGGTTTTGGATGAACTGTGAGTTTTGACTTTCAAGAAATGCGCACTCTGAAAAACTTTGTATCTGAATGCGGGAAAAGTTAAAGTTTTCATAAGACCTATATCTAAAGCTCCTAAAGGAGCACATGGCTACCTTTGGGATATATGATATGGAACCACTCACCATCATACATATTTCATTTGGGAGCAGCTAGTGTATTCGCTCTTCAAGATATGCTCTTTTTCACCAACTATGAAACTTAGAGTGCCAAAGCTTGAAATCGTCATTTTGGGGATTTCACAAGCTCTGAATGCGGTTTCTGGCAAATGGGCATACACCTGATAGATTTTCGCCCCACCATCAAACCTTTTGGTTTTGGATGAAATGTGAGTTTTGACTTTCAAGAAATGCGCACTCTAAAAAACTTTGTTTCTGAATGCGGGAAAAGTTAAAGTTTTTATAAGGCCTATATCTATAGCTCCTAAAGGAGCACATGGCAACCTTTGGGATATATGATATGGAACCACTCACCATCATACATATTTCATTTGGGAGCAGCTAGTGTATTCTCTCTTCAAGATATGCTCTTTTTCACCAACTATGAAACTTAGAGTGCCAAAGCTTGAAATCGTCATTTTGGGGATTTCACAAGCTCTGAATGCGGTTTCTGGCAAATGGGCATACACCTGATAGATTTTCGCCCCACCATCAAACCTTTTGGTTTTGGATGAAATGTGAGTTTTGACTTTCAAGAAATGCGCACTCTGAAAAACTTTGTTTCTGAATGCGGGAAAAGTTAAAGTTTTTATAAGGCCTATATCTAAAGCTCCTAAAGGAGCACATGACTACCTTTGGGATATAATATATGGAACCACTCACCATCATACATATTTCATTTGGGAGCAGCTAGTGTATTCTCTCTTCAAGATATGCTCTTTTTCACCAAGTATGAAACTTAGAGTGCCAAAGCTTGAAATCGTCATTTTGGGGATTTCACAAGCTCTGAATGCGGTTTCTGGCAAATGGGCATACACCTGATAGATTTTCGCCCCACCATCAAACCTTTTGGTTTTGGATGAAATGTGAGTTTTGACTTTCAAGAAATGCGCACTCTGAAAAACTTTGTTTCTGAATGCGGGAAAAGTTAAAGTTTTTATAAGGCCTATATCTAAAGCTCCTAAAGGAGCACATGGCTACCTTTGGGATATATGATATGGAACCACTCACCATCATACATATTTCATTTGGGAGCAGCTAGTGTATTCTCTCTTCAAGATATGCTCTTTTTCACCAACTATGAAACTTAGAGTGCCAAAGCTTGAAATCGTCATTTTGGGGATTTCACAAGCTCTGAATGCGGTTTCTGGCAAATGGGCATACACCTGATAGATTTTCGCCCCACCATCAAACCTTTTGGTTTTGGATGAAATCTGAGTTTTGACTTTCAAGAAATGCGCACTCTGAAAAACTTTGTTTCTGAATGCGGGAAAAGTTAAAGTTTTTATAAGGCCTATATCTAAAGCTCCTAAAGGAGCACATGGCTACCTTTGGGATATAATATATGGAACCACTCACCATCATACATATTTCATTTGGGAGCAGCTAGTGTATTCTCTCTTCAAGATATGCTCTTTTTCACCAACTATGAAACTTAGAGTGCCAAAGCTTGAAATCGTCATTTTGGGGATTTCACAAGCTCTGAATGCGGTTTCTGGCAAATGGGCATACACCTGATAGATTTTCGCCCCACCATCAAACCTTTTGGTTTTGGATGAAATGTGAGTTTTGACTTTCAAGAAATGCGCACTCTGAAAAACTTTGTTTCTGAATGCGGGAAAAGTTAAAGTTTTTATAAGGCCTATATCTAATGCTCCTAAAGGAGCACATGGCTACCTTTGGGATATATGATATGGAACCACTCACCATCATACATATTTCATTTGGGAGCAGCTAGTGTATTCTCTCTTCAAGATATGCTCTTTTTCACCAACTATGAAACTTAGAGTGCCAAAGCTTGAAATCGTCATTTTGGGGATTTCACAAGCTCTGAATGCGGTTTCTGGCAAATGGGCCTACACCTGATAGATTTTCGCCCCACCATCAAACCTTTTGGTTTTGGATGAAATGTGAGTTTTGACTTTCAAGAAATGCGCACTCTGAAAAACTTTGTTTCTGAATGCGGGAAAAGTTAAAGTTGTTATAAGGCCTATATCTAAAGCTCCTAAAGGAGCACATGGCTACCTTTGGGATATATGATATGGAACCACTCACCATCATACATATTTCATTTGGGAGCAGCTAGTGTATTCTCTCTTCAAGATATGCTCTTTTTCACCAACTATGAAACTTAGAGTGCCAAAGCTTGAAATCGTCATTTTGGGGATTTCACAAGCTCTGAATGCGGTTTCTGGCAAATGGGCATACACCTGAAAGATTTTCGCCCCACCATCAAACCTTTTGGTTTTGGATGGAATGTGAGTTTTGACTTTCAAGAAATGCGCACTCTGAAAAACTTTGTTTCTGAATGCGGGAAAAGTTAAAGTTTTTATAAGGCCTATATCTAAAGCTCCTAAAGGAGCACATGGCTACCTTTGGGATATATGATATGGAACCACTCACCATCATACATATTTCATTTGGGAGCAGCTAGTGTATTCTCTCTTCAAGATATGCTCTTTTTCACCAACTATGAAACTTAGAGTGCCAAAGCTTGAAATCGTCATTTTGGGGATTTCACAAGCTCTGAATGCGGTTTCTGGCAAATGGGCATACACCTGATAGATTTTCGCCCCACCATCAAACCTTTTGGTTTTGGATGAAATGTGAGTTTTGACTTTCAAGAAATGCGCACTCTGAAAAACTTTGTTTCTGAATGCGGGAAAAGTTAAAGTTTTTATTAGGCCTATATCTAAAGCTCCTAAAGGAGCACATGGCTACCTTTGGGATATATGATATGGAACCACTCACCATCTTACATATTTCATTTGGGAGCAGCTAGTGTATTCTCTCTTCAAGATATGCTCTTTTTCACCAACTATGAAACTTAGAGTGCCAAAGCTTGAAATCGTCATTTTGGGGATTTCACAAGCTCTGAATGCGGTTTCTGGCAAATGGGCATACACCTGATAGATTTTCGCCCCACCATCAAACCTTTTGGTTTTGGATGAAATGTGAGTTTTGACTTTCAAGAAATGCGCACTCTGAAAAACTTTGTTTCTGAATGCGGGAAAAGTTAAAGTTTTTATAAGGCCTATATCTAAAGCTCCTAAAGGAGCACATGGCTACCTTTGGGATATATGATATGGAACCACTCACCATCATACATATTTCATTTGGGAGCAGCTAGTGTATTCTCTCTTCAAGATATGCTCTTTTTCACCAACTATGAAACTTAGAGTGCCAAAGCTTGAAATCGTCATTTTGGGGATTTCACAAGCTCTGAATGCGGTTTCTGGCAAATGGGCATACACCTGATAGATTTTCGCCCCACCATCAAACCTTTTGGTTTTGGATGAAATGTGAGTTTTGACTTTCAAGAAATGCGCACTCTGAAAAACTTTGTTTCTGAATGCGGGAAAAGTTAAAGTTGTTTTAAGGCCTATATCTAATGCTCCTAAAGGAGCACATGGCTACCTTTGGGATATATGATATGTAACCACTCACCATCATATATATTTCATTTGGGAGCAGCTATTGTATTCTCTCTTCAAGATATGCTCTTTTTCACCAACTATGAAACTTAGAGTGCCAAAGCTTGAAATCGTCATTTTGGGGATTTCACAAGCTCTGAATGCGGTTTCTGGCAAATGGGCATACACCTCATAGATTTTCGCCCCACCATCAAACCTTTTGGTTTTTGATGAAATGTGAGTTTTGACTTTCAAGAAATGCGCACTCTGAAAAACTTTGTTTCTGAATGCGGGTAAAGTTAAAGTTGTTATAAGGCCTATATCTAAAGCTCCTAAAGGAGCACATGGCTACCTTTGGGATATATGATATGGAACCACTCACCATCATACATATTTCATTTGGGAGCAGCTAGTGTATTCTCTCTTCAAGATACGCTCATTTTCACCAACTATGAAACATAGAGTGCCAATGCTTGAAATCTTCATTTTGGGGATTTCACAAGCTCTGAATGCGGTTTCTGGCAAATGGGCATACACCTGATAGATTTTCGCCCCACCATCAAACCTTTTGGTTTTGGATGAAATGTGAGTTTTGACTTTCAAGAAATGCGCACTCTGAAAAACTTTGTTTCTGAATGCGGGAAAAGTTAAAGTTTTTATAAGGCCTATATCTAAAGCCCCTAAAGGAGCACATGGCTACCTTTGGGATATATGATATGGAACCACTCACCATCATACATATTTCATTTGGGAGCAGCTAGTGTATTCTCTCTTCAAGATATGCTCTTTTTCACCAACTATGAAACTTAGAGTGCCAAAGCTTGAAATCGTCATTTTGGGGATTTCACAAGCTCTGAATGCGGTTTCTGGCAAATGGGCATACACCTGATAGATTTTCGCCCCACCATCAAACCTTTTGGTTTTGGATGAAATGTGAGTTTTGACTTTCAAGAAATGCGCACTCTGAAAAACTTTGTTTCTGAATGCGGTAAAAGTTAAAGTTGTTATAAGGCCTATATCTAAAGCTCCTAAAGGAGCACATGGCTACCTTTGGGATATATGATATGTAACCACTCACCATCATACATATTTCATTTGGGAGCAGCTAGTGTATTCTCTCTTCAAGATATGCTCTTTTTCACCAACTATGAAACTTAGAGTGCCAAAGCTTGAAATCGTCATTTTGGGGATTTCACAAGCTCTGAATGCGGTTTCTGGCAAATGGGCATACACCTGATAGATTTTCGCCCCACCATCAAACCTTTTGGTTTTGGATGAAATGTGAGTTTTGACTTTCAAGAAATGCGCACTCTGAAAAACTTTGTTTCTGAATGCGGGAAAAGTTAAAGTTTTTATTAGGCCTATATCTAAAGCTCCTAAAGGAGCACATGGCTACCTTTGGGATATATGATATGGAACCACTCACCATCTTACATATTTCATTTGGGAGCAGCTAGTGTATTCTCTCTTCAAGATATGCTCTTTTTCACCAACTATGAAACTTAGAGTGCCAAAGCTTGAAATCGTCATTTTGGGGATTTCACAAGCTCTGAATGCGGTTTCTGGCAAATGGGCATACACCTGATAGATTTTCGCCCCACCATCAAACCTTTTGGTTTTGGATGAAATGTGAGTTTTGACTTTCAAGAAATGCGCACTCTGAAAAACTTTGTTTCTGAATGCGGGAAAAGTTAAAGTTTTTATAAGGCCTATATCTAAAGCTCCTAAAGGAGCACATGGCTACCTTTGGGATATATGATATGGAACCACTCACCATCATACATATTTCATTTGGGAGCAGCTAGTGTATTCTCTCTTCAAGATATGCTCTTTTTCACCAACTATGAAACTTAGAGTGCCAAAGCTTGAAATCGTCATTTTGGGGATTTCACAAGCTCTGAATGCGGTTTCTGGCAAATGGGCATACACCTGATAGATTTTCGCCCCACCATCAAACCTTTTGGTTTTGGATGAAATGTGAGTTTTGACTTTCAAGAAATGCGCACTCTGAAAAACTTTGTTTCTGAATGCGGGAAAAGTTAAAGTTGTTTTAAGGCCTATATCTAATGCTCCTAAAGGAGCACATGGCTACCTTTGGGATATATGATATGTAACCACTCACCATCATATATATTTCATTTGGGAGCAGCTAGTGTATTCTCTCTTCAAGATATGCTCTTTTTCACCAACTATGAAACTTAGAGTGCCAAAGCTTGAAATCGTCATTTTGGGGATTTCACAAGCTCTGAATGCGGTTTCTGGCAAATGGGCATACACCTGATAGATTTTCGCCCCACCATCAAACCTTTTGGTTTTTGATGAAATGTGAGTTTTGACTTTCAAGAAATGCGCACTCTGAAAAACTTTGTTTCTGAATGCGGGTAAAGTTAAAGTTGTTATAAGGCCTATATCTAAAGCTCCTAAAGGAGCACATGGCTACCTTTGGGATATATGATATGGAACCACTCACCATCATACATATTTCATTTGGGAGCAGCTAGTGTATTCTCTCTTCAAGATACGCTCATTTTCACCAACTATGAAACATAGAGTGCCAAAGCTTGAAATCTTCATTTTGGGGATTTCACAAGCTCTGAATGCGGTTTCTGGCAAATGGGCATACACCTGATAGATTTTCGCCCCACCATCAAACCTTTTTGTTTTGGATGAAATGTGAGTTTTGACTTTCAAGAAATGCGCACTCTGAAAAACTTTGTTTCTGAATGCGGGAAAAGTTAAAGTTTTAATAAGGCCTATATCTAAAGCTCCTAAAGGAGCACATGGCTACCTTTGGGATATATGATATGGAACCACTCACCATCATACAAATTTCATTTGGGAGCAGCTAGTGTATTCCCTCTTCAAGATATGCTCTTTTTCACCAACTATGAAACTTAGAGTGCCAAAGCTTGAAATCGTCATTTTGGGGATTTCACAAGCTCTGAATGCGGTTTCTGGCAAATGGGCATACACCTGATAGATTTTCGCCGCACCATCAAACCTTTTGGTTTTGGATGAAATGTGAGTTTTGACTTTCAAGAAATGCGCACTCTGAAAAACTTTGTTTCTGAATGCGGGAAAAGTTAAAGTTTTTATAAGGCCTATATCTAAAGCCCCTAAAGGAGCACATGGCTACCTTTGGGATATATGATATGGAACCACTCACCATCATACATATTTCATTTGGGAGCAGCTAGTGTATTCTCTCTTCAAGATATGCTCTTTTTCACCAACTATGAAACTTAGAGTGCCAAAGCTTGAAATCGTCATTTTGGGGATTTCACAAGCTCTGAATGCGGTTTCTGGCAAATGGGCATACACCTGATAGATTTTCGCCCCACCATCAAACCTTTTGGTTTTGGATGAAATGTGAGTTTTGACTTTCAAGAAATGCGCACTCTGAAAAACTTTGTTTCTGAATGCGGGAAAAGTTAAAGTTTTTATAAGGCCTATATCTAAAGCTCCTAAAGGAGCACATGGCTACCTTTGGGATATATGATATGGAACCACTCACCATCATACATATTTCATTTGGGAGCAGCTAGTGTATTCTCTCTTCAAGATATGCTCTTTTTCACCAACTATGAAACTTAGAGTGCCAAAGCTTGAAATCGTCATTTTGGGGATTTCACAAGCTCTGAATGCGGTTTCTGGCAAATGGGCATACACCTGATAGATTTTCGCCCCACCATCAAACCTTTTGGTTTTGGATGAAATGTGAGTTTTGACTTTCAAGAAATGCGCACTCTGAAAAACTTTGTTTCTGAATGCGGGAAAAGTTAAAGTTGTTTTAAGGCCTATATCTAATGCTCCTAAAGGAGCACATGGCTACCTTTGGGATATATGATATGTAACCACTCACCATCATATATATTTCATTTGGGAGCAGCTAGTGTATTCTCTCTTCAAGATATGCTCTTTTTCACCAACTATGAAACTTAGAGTGCCAAAGCTTGAAATCGTCATTTTGGGGATTTCACAAGCTCTGAATGCGGTTTCTGGCAAATGGGCATACACCTGATAGATTTTCGCCCCACCATCAAACCTTTTGGTTTTTGATGAAATGTGAGTTTTGACTTTCAAGAAATGCGCACTCTGAAAAACTTTGTTTCTGAATGCGGGTAAAGTTAAAGTTGTTATAAGGCCTATATCTAAAGCTCCTAAAGGAGCACATGGCTACCTTTGGGATATATGATATGGAACCACTCACCATCATACATATTTCATTTGGGAGCAGCTAGTGTATTCTCTCTTCAAGATACGCTCATTTTCACCAACTATGAAACATAGAGTGCCAAAGCTTGAAATCTTCATTTTGGGGATTTCACAAGCTCTGAATGCGGTTTCTGGCAAATGGGCATACACCTGATAGATTTTCGCCCCACCATCAAACCTTTTTGTTTTGGATGAAATGTGAGTTTTGACTTTCAAGAAATGCGCACTCTGAAAAACTTTGTTTCTGAATGCGGGAAAAGTTAAAGTTTTAATAAGGCCTATATCTAAAGCTCCTAAAGGAGCACATGGCTACCTTTGGGATATATGATATGGAACCACTCACCATCATACAAATTTCATTTGGGAGCAGCTAGTGTATTCCCTCTTCAAGATATGCTCTTTTTCACCAACTATGAAACTTAGAGTGCCAAAGCTTGAAATCGTCATTTTGGGGATTTCACAAGCTCTGAATGCGGTTTCTGGCAAATGGGCATACACCTGATAGATTTTCGCCGCACCATCAAACCTTTTGGTTTTGGATGAAATGTGAGTTTTGACTTTCAAGAAATGCGCACTCTGAAAAACTTTGTTTCTGAATGCGGGAAAAGTTAAAGTTTTTATAAGGCCTATATCTAAAGCCCCTAAAGGAGCACATGGCTACCTTTGGGATATATGATATGGAACCACTCACCATCATACATATTTCATTTGGGAGCAGCTAGTGTATTCTCTCTTCAAGATATGCTCTTTTTCACCAACTATGAAACTTAGAGTGCCAAAGCTTGAAATCGTCATTTTGGGGATTTCACAAGCTCTGAATGCGGTTTCTGGCAAATGGGCATACACCTGATAGATTTTCGCCCCACCATCAAACCTTTTGGTTTTGGATGAAATGTGAGTTTTGACTTTCAAGAAATGCGCACTCTGAAAAACTTTGTTTCTGAATGCGGTAAAAGTTAAAGTTGTTATAAGGCCTATATCTAAAGCTCCTAAAGGAGCACATGGCTACCTTTGGGATATATGATATGTAACCACTCACCATCATACATATTTCATTTGGGAGCAGCTAGTGTATTCTCTCTTCAAGATATGCTCTTTTTCACCAACTATGAAACTTAGAGTGCCAAAGCTTGAAATCGTCATTTTGGGGATTTCACAAGCTCTGAATGCGGTTTCTGGCAAATGGGCATACACCTGATAGATTTTCGCCCCACCATCAAACCTTTTGGTTTTGGATGAAATGTGAGTTTTGACTTTCAAGAAATGCGCACTCTGAAAAACTTTGTTTCTGAATGCGGGAAAAGTTAAAGTTGTTATAAGGCCTATATCGAAAGCTCCTGAAGGAGCACATGGCTACCTTTGGGATATATGATATGGAACCACTCACCATCATACATATTTTATTTGGGAGCAGCTAGTGTATTCTCTCTTCAAGATATGCTCTTTTTCACCAACTATGAAACTTAGAGTGCCAAAGCTTGAAATCGTCATTTTGGGGATTTCACAAGCTCTGAATGCGGTTTCTGGCAAATGGGCATACACCTGATAGATTTTCGCCCCACCATCAAACCTTTTGGTTTTGGATGAAATGTGAGTTTTGACTTTCAAGAAATGCGCACTCTGAAAAACTTTGTTTCTGAATGCGGGAAAAGTTAAAGTTGTTATAAGGCCTATATCTAAAGCTCCTGAAGGAGCACATGGCTACCTTTGGGATATATGATAGGGAACCACTCACCATCATACATATTTCATTTGGGAGCAGCTAGTGTATTCTCTCTTCAAGATATGCTCTTTTTCACCAACTATGAAACTTAGAGTGCCAAAGCTTGAAATCGTCATTTTGGGGATTTCACAAGCTCTGAATGCGGTTTCTGGCAAATGGGCATACACCTGATAGATTTTCGCCCCACCATCAAACCTTTTGGTTTTGGATGAAATGTGAGTTTTGACTTTCAAGAAATGCGCACTCTGAAAAACTTTGTTTCTGAATGCGGGAAAAGTTAAAGTTTTTATAAGGCCTATATCTAAAGCTCCTAAAGGAGCACATGGCTACCTTTGGGATATATGATATGGAACCACTCACCATCATACATATTTCATTTGGGAGCAGCTAGTGTATTCTCTCTTCAAGATATGCTCTTTTTCACCAACTATGAAACTTAGAGTGCCAAAGCTTGAAATCGTCATTTTGGGGATTTCACAAGCTCTGAATGCGGTTTCTGGCAAATGGGCATACACCTGATAGATTTTCGCCCCACCATCAAACCTTTTGGTTTTGGATGAAATGTGAGTTTTGACTTTCAAGAAATGCGCACTCTGAAAAACTTTGTTTCTGAATGCGGGAAAAGTTAAAGTTGTTATAAGGCCTATATCGAAAGCTCCTGAAGGAGCACATGGCTACCTTTGGGATATATGATATGGAACCACTCACCATCATACATATTTCATTTGGGAGCAGCTAGTGTATTCTCTCTTCAAGATATGCTCTTTTTCACCAACTATGAAACTTAGAGTGCCAAAGCTTGAAATCGTCATTTTGGGGATTTCACAAGCTCTGAATGCGGTTTCTGGCAAATGGGCATACACCTGATAGATTTTCGCCCCACCATCAAACCTTTTGGTTTTGGATGAAATGTGAGTTTTGACTTTCAAGAAATGCGCACTCTGAAAAACTTTGTTTCTGAATGCGGGAAAAGTTAAAGTTTTTGTAAGGCCTATATCTAAAGCCCCTAAAGGAGCACATGGCTACCTTTGGGATATATGATATGGAACCACTCACCATCATACATATTTCATTTGGGAGCAGCTAGTGTATTCTCTCTTCAAGATATGCTCTTTTTCACCAACTATGAAACTTAGAGTGCCAAAGCTTGAAATCGTCATTTTGGGGATTTCACAAGCTCTGAATGCGGTTTCTGGCAAATGGGCATACACCTGATAGATTTTCGCCCCACCATCAAACCTTTTGGTTTTGGATGAAATGTGAGTTTTGACTTTCAAGAAATGCGCACTCTGAAAAACTTTGTTTCTGAATGCGGTAAAAGTTAAAGTTGTTATAAGGCCTATATCTAAAGCTCCTAAAGGAGCACATGGCTACCTTTGGGATATATGATATGTAACCACTCACCATCATACATATTTCATTTGGGAGCAGCTAGTGTATTCTCTCTTCAAGATATGCTCTTTTTCACCAACTATGAAACTTAGAGTGCCAAAGCTTGAAATCGTCATTTTGGGGATTTCACAAGCTCTGAATGCGGTTTCTGGCAAATGGGCATACACCTGATAGATTTTCGCCCCACCATCAAACCTTTTGGTTTTGGATGAAATGTGAGTTTTGACTTTCAAGAAATGCGCACTCTGAAAAACTTTGTTTCTGAATGCGGGAAAAGTTAAAGTTGTTATAAGGCCTATATCGAAAGCTCCTGAAGGAGCACATGGCTACCTTTGGGATATATGATATGGAACCACTCACCATCATACATATTTCATTTGGGAGCAGCTAGTGTATTCTCTCTTCAAGATATGCTCTTTTTCACCAACTATGAAACTTAGAGTGCCAAAGCTTGAAATCGTCATTTTGGGGATTTCACAAGCTCTGAATGCGGTTTCTGGCAAATGGGCATACACCTGATAGATTTTCGCCCCACCATCAAACCTTTTGGTTTTGGATGAAATGTGAGTTTTGACTTTCAAGAAATGCGCACTCTGAAAAAGTTTGTTTATGAAGGCGGGAAAAGTTAAAGTTGTTATAAGGCCTATATCTAAAGCTCCTGAAGGAGCACATGGCTACCTTTGGGATATATGATAGGGAACCACTCACCATCATACATATTTCATTTGGAAGCAGCTAGTGTATTCTCTCTTCAAGATATGCTCTTTTTCACCAACGATGAAACTTAGAGTGCCAAAGCTTGAAATCGTCATTTTGGGGATTTCACAAGCTCTGAATGCGGTTTCTGGCAAATGGGCATACACCTGATAGATTTTCGCCCCACCATCAAACCTTTTGGTTTTGGATGAAATGTGAGTTTTGACTTTCAAGAAATGCGCACTCTGAAAAACTTTGTTTCTGAATGCGGGAAAAGTTAACGTTTTTATAAGGCCTATATCTAAAGCTCCTAAAGGAGCACATGGCTACCTTTGGGATATATGATATGGAACAACTCACCATCATACATATTTCATTTGGGAGCAGCTAGTGTATTCTCTCTTCAAGATATGCTCTTTTTCACCAACTATGAAACTTAGAGTGCCAAAGCTTGAAATCGTCATTTTGGGGATTTCACAAGCTCTGAATGCGGTTTCTGGCAAATGGGCATACACCTGATAGATTTTCGCCCCACCATCAAACCTTTTGGTTTTGGATGAAATGTGAGTTTTGACTTTCAAGAAATGCGCACTCTGAAAAACTTTGTTTCTGAATGCGGGAAAAGTTAAAGTTGTTATAAGGCCTATATCTAAAGCTCCTAAAGGAGCACATGGCTACCTTTGGGATATATGATATGGAACCACTCACCATCATACATATTTCATTTGGGAGCAGCTAGTGTATTCTCTCTTCAAGATATGCTCTTTTTCACCAACTATGAAACTTAGAGTGCCAAAGCTTGAAATCGTCATTTTGGGGATTTCACAAGCTCTGAATGCGGTTTCTGGCAAATGGGCATACACCTGATAGATTTTCGCCCCACCATCAAACCTTTTGGTTTTGGAAGAAATGTGAGTTTTGACTTTCAAGAAATGCGCACTCTGAAAAACTTTGTTTCTGAATGCGGGAAAAGTTAAAGTTGTTATAAGGCCTATATCTAAAGCTCCTAAAGGAGCACATGGCTACCTTTGGGATATATGATATGGAACCACTCACCATCCTACATATTTCATTTGGAAGCAGCTAGTGTATTCTCTCTTCAAGATATGCTCTTTTTCACCAACTATGAAACTTAGAGTGCCAAAGCTTGAAATCGTCATTTTGGGGATTTCACAAGCTCTGAATGCGGTTTCTGGCAAATGGGCATACACCTGATAGATTTTCGCCCCACCATCAAACCTTTTGGTTTTGGATGAAATGTGAGTTTTGACTTTCAAGAAATGCGCACTCTGAAAAACTTTGTTTCTGAATGCGGGAAAAGTTAAAGTTGTTATAAGGCCTATATCTAAAGCTCTTAAAGGAGCACATGGCTACCTTTGGGATATATGATATGGAACCACTCACCATCATACATATTTCATTTGGGAGCAGCTAGTGTATTCTCTCTTCAAGATATGCTCTTTTTCACCAACTATGAAACTTAGAGTGCCAAAGCTTGAAATCGTCATTTTGGGGATTTCACAAGCTCTGAATGCGGTTTCTGGCAAATGGGCATACACCTCATAGATTTTCGCCCCACCATCAAACCTTTTGGTTTTTGATGAAATGTGAGTTTTGACTTTCAAGAAATGCGCACTCTGAAAAACTTTGTTTCTGAATGCGGGTAAAGTTAAAGTTGTTATAAGGCCTATATCTAAAGCTCCTAAAGGAGCACATGGCTACCTTTGGGATATATGATATGGAACCACTCACCATCATACATATTTCATTTGGGAGCAGCTAGTGTATTCTCTCTTCAAGATACGCTCATTTTCACCAACTATGAAACATAGAGTGCCAAAGCTTGAAATCTTCATTTTGGGGATTTCACAAGCTCTGAATGCGGTTTCTGGCAAATGGGCATACACCTGATAGATTTTCGCCCCACCATCAAACCTTTTGGTTTTGGATGAAATGTGAGTTTTGACTTTCAAGAAATGCGCACTCTGAAAAACTTTGTTTCTGAATGCGGGAAAAGTTAAAGTTTTAATAAGGCCTATATCTAAAGCTCCTAAAGGAGCACATGGCTACCTTTGGGATATATGATATGGAACCACTCACCATCATACAAATTTCATTTGGGAGCAGCTAGTGTATTCCCTCTTCAAGATATGCTCTTTTTCACCAACTATGAAACTTAGAGTGCCAAAGCTTGAAATCGTCATTTTGGGGATTTCACAAGCTCTGAATGCGGTTTCTGGCAAATGGGCATACACCTGATAGATTTTCGCCGCACCATCAAACCTTTTGGTTTTGGATGAAATGTGAGTTTTGACTTTCAAGAAATGCGCACTCTGAAAAACTTTGTTTCTGAATGCGGGAAAAGTTAAAGTTTTTATAAGGCCTATATCTAAAGCCCCTAAAGGAGCACATGGCTACCTTTGGGATATATGATATGGAACCACTCACCATCATACATATTTCATTTGGGAGCAGCTAGTGTATTCTCTCTTCAAGATATGCTCTTTTTCACCAACTATGAAACTTAGAGTGCCAAAGCTTGAAATCGTCATTTTGGGGATTTCACAAGCTCTGAATGCGGTTTCTGGCAAATGGGCATACACCTGATAGATTTTCGCCCCACCATCAAACCTTTTGGTTTTGGATGAAATGTGAGTTTTGACTTTCAAGAAATGCGCACTCTGAAAAACTTTGTTTCTGAATGCGGTAAAAGTTAAAGTTGTTATAAGGCCTATATCTAAAGCTCCTAAAGGAGCACATGGCTACCTTTGGGATATATGATATGTAACCACTCACCATCATACATATTTCATTTGGGAGCAGCTAGTGTATTCTCTCTTCAAGATATGCTCTTTTTCACCAACTATGAAACTTAGAGTGCCAAAGCTTGAAATCGTCATTTTGGGGATTTCACAAGCTCTGAATGCGGTTTCTGGCAAATGGGCATACACCTGATAGATTTTCGCCCCACCATCAAACCTTTTGGTTTTGGATGAAATGTGAGTTTTGACTTTCAAGAAATGCGCACTCTGAAAAACTTTGTTTCTGAATGCGGGAAAAGTTAAAGTTGTTTTAAGGCCTATATCTAATGCTCCTAAAGGAGCACATGGCTACCTTTGGGATATATGATATGTAACCACTCACCATCATATATATTTCATTTGGGAGCAGCTAGTGTATTCTCTCTTCAAGATATGCTCTTTTTCACCAACTATGAAACTTAGAGTGCCAAAGCTTGAAATCGTCATTTTGGGGATTTCACAAGATCTGAATGCGGTTTCTGGCAAATGGGCATACACCTGATAGATTTTCGCCCCACCATCAAACCTTTTGGTTTTTGATGAAATGTGAGTTTTGACTTTCAAGAAATGCGCACTCTGAAAAACTTTGTTTCTGAATGCGGGTAAAGTTAAAGTTGTTATAAGGCCTATATCTAAAGCTCCTAAAGGAGCACATGGCTACCTTTGGGATATATGATATGGAACCACTCACCATCATACATATTTCATTTGGGAGCAGCTAGTGTATTCTCTCTTCAAGATACGCTCATTTTCACCAACTATGAAACATAGAGTGCCAAAGCTTGAAATCTTCATTTTGGGGATTTCACAAGCTCTGAATGCGGTTTCTGGCAAATGGGCATACACCTGATAGATTTTCGCCCCACCATCAAACCTTTTGGTTTTGGATGAAATGTGAGTTTTGACTTTCAAGAAATGCGCACTCTGAAAAACTTTGTTTCTGAATGCGGGAAAAGTTAAAGTTTTAATAAGGCCTATATCTAAAGCTCCTAAAGGAGCACATGGCTACCTTTGGGATATATGATATGGAACCACTCACCATCATACAAATTTCATTTGGGAGCAGCTAGTGTATTCCCTCTTCAAGATATGCTCTTTTTCACCAACTATGAAACTTAGAGTGCCAAAGCTTGAAATCGTCATTTTGGGGATTTCACAAGCTCTGAATGCGGTTTCTGGCAAATGGGCATACACCTGATAGATTTTCGCCGCACCATCAAACCTTTTGGTTTTGGATGAAATGTGAGTTTTGACTTTCAAGAAATGCGCACTCTGAAAAACTTTGTTTCTGAATGCGGGAAAAGTTAAAGTTTTTATAAGGCCTATATCTAAAGCCCCTAAAGGAGCACATGGCTACCTTTGGGATATATGATATGGAACCACTCACCATCATACATATTTCATTTGGGAGCAGCTAGTGTATTCTCTCTTCAAGATATGCTCTTTTTCACCAACTATGAAACTTAGAGTGCCAAAGCTTGAAATCGTCATTTTGGGGATTTCACAAGCTCTGAATGCGGTTTCTGGCAAATGGGCATACACCTGATAGATTTTCGCCCCACCATCAAACCTTTTGGTTTTGGATGAAATGTGAGTTTTGACTTTCAAGAAATGCGCACTCTGAAAAACTTTGTTTCTGAATGCGGTAAAAGTTAAAGTTGTTATAAGGCCTATATCTAAAGCTCCTAAAGGAGCACATGGCTACCTTTGGGATATATGATATGTAACCACTCACCATCATACATATTTCATTTGGGAGCAGCTAGTGTATTCTCTCTTCAAGATATGCTCTTTTTCACCAACTATGAAACTTAGAGTGCCAAAGCTTGAAATCGTCATTTTGGGGATTTCACAAGCTCTGAATGCGGTTTCTGGCAAATGGGCATACACCTGATAGATTTTCGCCCCACCATCAAACCTTTTGGTTTTGGATGAAATGTGAGTTTTGACTTTCAAGAAATGCGCACTCTGAAAAACTTTGTTTCTGAATGCGGGAAAAGTTAAAGTTTTTATTAGGCCTATATCTAAAGCTCCTAAAGGAGCACATGGCTACCTTTGGGATATATGATATGGAACCACTCACCATCTTACATATTTCATTTGGGAGCAGCTAGTGTATTCTCTCTTCAAGATATGCTCTTTTTCACCAACTATGAAACTTAGAGTGCCAAAGCTTGAAATCGTCATTTTGGGGATTTCACAAGCTCTGAATGCGGTTTCTGGCAAATGGGCATACACCTGATAGATTTTCGCCCCACCATCAAACCTTTTGGTTTTGGATGAAATGTGAGTTTTGACTTTCAAGAAATGCGCACTCTGAAAAACTTTGTTTCTGAATGCGGGAAAAGTTAAAGTTTTTATAAGGCCTATATCTAAAGCTCCTAAAGGAGCACATGGCTACCTTTGGGATATATGATATGGAACCACTCACCATCATACATATTTCATTTGGGAGCAGCTAGTGTATTCTCTCTTCAAGATATGCTCTTTTTCACCAACTATGAAACTTAGAGTGCCAAAGCTTGAAATCGTCATTTTGGGGATTTCACAAGCTCTGAATGCGGTTTCTGGCAAATGGGCATACACCTGATAGATTTTCGCCCCACCATCAAACCTTTTGGTTTTGGATGAAATGTGAGTTTTGACTTTCAAGAAATGCGCACTCTGAAAAACTTTGTTTCTGAATGCGGGAAAAGTTAAAGTTGTTTTAAGGCCTATATCTAATGCTCCTAAAGGAGCACATGGCTACCTTTGGGATATATGATATGTAACCACTCACCATCATATATATTTCATTTGGGAGCAGCTAGTGTATTCTCTCTTCAAGATATGCTCTTTTTCACCAACTATGAAACTTAGAGTGCCAAAGCTTGAAATCGTCATTTTGGGGATTTCACAAGATCTGAATGCGGTTTCTGGCAAATGGGCATACACCTGATAGATTTTCGCCCCACCATCAAACCTTTTGGTTTTTGATGAAATGTGAGTTTTGACTTTCAAGAAATGCGCACTCTGAAAAACTTTGTTTCTGAATGCGGGTAAAGTTAAAGTTGTTATAAGGCCTATATCTAAAGCTCCTAAAGGAGCACATGGCTACCTTTGGGATATATGATATGGAACCACTCACCATCATACATATTTCATTTGGGAGCAGCTAGTGTATTCTCTCTTCAAGATACGCTCATTTTCACCAACTATGAAACATAGAGTGCCAAAGCTTGAAATCTTCATTTTGGGGATTTCACAAGCTCTGAATGCGGTTTCTGGCAAATGGGCATACACCTGATAGATTTTCGCCCCACCATCAAACCTTTTGGTTTTGGATGAAATGTGAGTTTTGACTTTCAAGAAATGCGCACTCTGAAAAACTTTGTTTCTGAATGCGGGAAAAGTTAAAGTTTTAATAAGGCCTATATCTAAAGCTCCTAAAGGAGCACATGGCTACCTTTGGGATATATGATATGGAACCACTCACCATCATACAAATTTCATTTGGGAGCAGCTAGTGTATTCCCTCTTCAAGATATGCTCTTTTTCACCAACTATGAAACTTAGAGTGCCAAAGCTTGAAATCGTCATTTTGGGGATTTCACAAGCTCTGAATGCGGTTTCTGGCAAATGGGCATACACCTGATAGATTTTCGCCGCACCATCAAACCTTTTGGTTTTGGATGAAATGTGAGTTTTGACTTTCAAGAAATGCGCACTCTGAAAAACTTTGTTTCTGAATGCGGGAAAAGTTAAAGTTTTTATAAGGCCTATATCTAAAGCCCCTAAAGGAGCACATGGCTACCTTTGGGATATATGATATGGAACCACTCACCATCATACATATTTCATTTGGGAGCAGCTAGTGTATTCTCTCTTCAAGATATGCTCTTTTTCACCAACTATGAAACTTAGAGTGCCAAAGCTTGAAATCGTCATTTTGGGGATTTCACAAGCTCTGAATGCGGTTTCTGGCAAATGGGCATACACCTGATAGATTTTCGCCCCACCATCAAACCTTTTGGTTTTGGATGAAATGTGAGTTTTGACTTTCAAGAAATGCGCACTCTGAAAAACTTTGTTTCTGAATGCGGTAAAAGTTAAAGTTGTTATAAGGCCTATATCTAAAGCTCCTAAAGGAGCACATGGCTACCTTTGGGATATATGATATGTAACCACTCACCATCATACATATTTCATTTGGGAGCAGCTAGTGTATTCTCTCTTCAAGATATGCTCTTTTTCACCAACTATGAAACTTAGAGTGCCAAAGCTTGAAATCGTCATTTTGGGGATTTCACAAGCTCTGAATGCGGTTTCTGGCAAATGGGCATACACCTGATAGATTTTCGCCCCACCATCAAACCTTTTGGTTTTGGATGAAATGTGAGTTTTGACTTTCAAGAAATGCGCACTCTGAAAAACTTTGTTTCTGAATGCGGGAAAAGTTAAAGTTGTTATAAGGCCTATATCGAAAGCTCCTGAAGGAGCACATGGCTACCTTTGGGATATATGATATGGAACCACTCACCATCATACATATTTTATTTGGGAGCAGCTAGTGTATTCTCTCTTCAAGATATGCTCTTTTTCACCAACTATGAAACTTAGAGTGCCAAAGCTTGAAATCGTCATTTTGGGGATTTCACAAGCTCTGAATGCGGTTTCTGGCAAATGGGCATACACCTGATAGATTTTCGCCCCACCATCAAACCTTTTGGTTTTGGATGAAATGTGAGTTTTGACTTTCAAGAAATGCGCACTCTGAAAAACTTTGTTTCTGAATGCGGGAAAAGTTAAAGTTGTTATAAGGCCTATATCTAAAGCTCCTGAAGGAGCACATGGCTACCTTTGGGATATATGATAGGGAACCACTCACCATCATACATATTTCATTTGGGAGCAGCTAGTGTATTCTCTCTTCAAGATATGCTCTTTTTCACCAACTATGAAACTTAGAGTGCCAAAGCTTGAAATCGTCATTTTGGGGATTTCACAAGCTCTGAATGCGGTTTCTGGCAAATGGGCATACACCTGATAGATTTTCGCCCCACCATCAAACCTTTTGGTTTTGGATGAAATGTGAGTTTTGACTTTCAAGAAATGCGCACTCTGAAAAACTTTGTTTCTGAATGCGGGAAAAGTTAAAGTTTTTATAAGGCCTATATCTAAAGCTCCTAAAGGAGCACATGGCTACCTTTGGGATATATGATATGGAACCACTCACCATCATACATATTTCATTTGGGAGCAGCTAGTGTATTCTCTCTTCAAGATATGCTCTTTTTCACCAACTATGAAACTTAGAGTGCCAAAGCTTGAAATCGTCATTTTGGGGATTTCACAAGCTCTGAATGCGGTTTCTGGCAAATGGGCATACACCTGATAGATTTTCGCCCCACCATCAAACCTTTTGGTTTTGGATGAAATGTGAGTTTTGACTTTCAAGAAATGCGCACTCTGAAAAACTTTGTTTCTGAATGCGGGAAAAGTTAAAGTTGTTATAAGGCCTATATCGAAAGCTCCTGAAGGAGCACATGGCTACCTTTGGGATATATGATATGGAACCACTCACCATCATACATATTTCATTTGGGAGCAGCTAGTGTATTCTCTCTTCAAGATATGCTCTTTTTCACCAACTATGAAACTTAGAGTGCCAAAGCTTGAAATCGTCATTTTGGGGATTTCACAAGCTCTGAATGCGGTTTCTGGCAAATGGGCATACACCTGATAGATTTTCGCCCCACCATCAAACCTTTTGGTTTTGGATGAAATGTGAGTTTTGACTTTCAAGAAATGCGCACTCTGAAAAACTTTGTTTCTGAATGCGGGAAAAGTTAAAGTTTTTGTAAGGCCTATATCTAAAGCCCCTAAAGGAGCACATGGCTACCTTTGGGATATATGATATGGAACCACTCACCATCATACATATTTCATTTGGGAGCAGCTATTGTATTCTCTCTTCAAGATATGCTCTTTTTCACCAACTATGAAACTTAGAGTGCCAAAGCTTGAAATCGTCATTTTGGGGATTTCACAAGCTCTGAATGCGGTTTCTGGCAAATGGGCATACACCTCATAGATTTTCGCCCCACCATCAAACCTTTTGGTTTTGGATGAAATGTGAGTTTTGACTTTCAAGAAATGCGCACTCTGAAAAACTTTGTTTCTGAATGCGGTAAAAGTTAAAGTTGTTATAAGGCCTATATCTAAAGCTCCTAAAGGAGCACATGGCTACCTTTGGGATATATGATATGTAACCACTCACCATCATACATATTTCATTTGGGAGCAGCTAGTGTATTCTCTCTTCAAGATATGCTCTTTTTCACCAACTATGAAACTTAGAGTGCCAAAGCTTGAAATCGTCATTTTGGGGATTTCACAAGCTCTGAATGCGGTTTCTGGCAAATGGGCATACACCTGATAGATTTTCGCCCCACCATCAAACCTTTTGGTTTTGGATGAAATGTGAGTTTTGACTTTCAAGAAATGCGCACTCTGAAAAACTTTGTTTCTGAATGCGGGAAAAGTTAAAGTTGTTGTAAGGCCTATATCGAAAGCTCCTGGCTACCTTTGGGATATATGATATGGAACCACTCACCATCATACATATTTCATTTGGGAGCAGCTAGTGTATTCTCTCTTCAAGATATGCTCTTTTTCACCAACTATGAAACTTAGAGTGCCAAAGCTTGAAATCGTCATTTTGGGGATTTCACAAGCTCTGAATGCGGTTTCTGGCAAATGGGCATACACCTGATAGATTTTCGCCCCACCATCAAACCTTTTGGTTTTGGATGAAATGTGAGTTTTGACTTTCAAGAAATGCGCACTCTGAAAAAGTTTGTTTATGAAGGCGGGAAAAGTTAAAGTTGTTATAAGGCCTATATCTAAAGCTCCTGAAGGAGCACATGGCTACCTTTGGGATATATGATAGGGAACCACTCACCATCATACATATTTCATTTGGAAGCAGCTAGTGTATTCTCTCTTCAAGATATGCTCTTTTTCACCAACGATGAAACTTAGAGTGCCAAAGCTTGAAATCGTCATTTTGGGGATTTCACAAGCTCTGAATGCGGTTTCTGGCAAATGGGCATACACCTGATAGATTTTCGCCCCACCATCAAACCTTTTGGTTTTGGATGAAATGTGAGTTTTGACTTTCAAGAAATGCGCACTCTGAAAAACTTTGTTTCTGAATGCGGGAAAAGTTAACGTTTTTATAAGGCCTATATCTAAAGCTCCTAAAGGAGCACATGGCTACCTTTGGGATATATGATATGGAACAACTCACCATCATACATATTTCATTTGGGAGCAGCTAGTGTATTCTCTCTTCAAGATATGCTCTTTTTCACCAACTATGAAACTTAGAGTGCCAAAGCTTGAAATCGTCATTTTGGGGATTTCACAAGCTCTGAATGCGGTTTCTGGCAAATGGGCATACACCTGATAGATTTTCGCCCCACCATCAAACCTTTTGGTTTTGGATGAAATGTGAGTTTTGACTTTCAAGAAATGCGCACTCTGAAAAACTTTGTTTCTGAATGCGGGAAAAGTTAAAGTTGTTATAAGGCCTATATCTAAAGCTCCTAAAGGAGCACATGGCTACCTTTGGGATATATGATATGGAACCACTCACCATCATACATATTTCATTTGGGAGCAGCTAGTGTATTCTCTCTTCAAGATATGCTCTTTTTCACCAACTATGAAACTTAGAGTGCCAAAGCTTGAAATCGTCATTTTGGGGATTTCACAAGCTCTGAATGCGGTTTCTGGCAAATGGGCATACACCTGATAGATTTTCGCCCCACCATCAAACCTTTTGGTTTTGGAAGAAATGTGAGTTTTGACTTTCAAGAAATGCGCACTCTGAAAAACTTTGTTTCTGAATGCGGTAAAAGTTAAAGTTGTTATAAGGCCTATATCTAAAGCTCCTAAAGGAGCACATGGCTACCTTTGGGATATATGATATGGAACCACTCACCATCATACATATTTCATTTGGAAGCAGCTAGTGTATTCTCTCTTCAAGATATGCTCTTTTTCACCAACTATGAAACTTAGAGTGCCAAAGCTTGAAATCGTCATTTTGGGGATTTCACAAGCTCTGAATGCGGTTTCTGGCAAATGGGCATACACCTGATAGATTTTCGCCCCACCATCAAACCTTTTGGTTTTGGATGAAATGTGAGTTTTGACTTTCAAGAAATGCGCACTCTGAAAAACTTTGTTTCTGAATGCGGGAAAAGTTAAAGTTGTTATAAGGCCTATATCTAAAGCTCTTAAAGGAGCACATGGCTACCTTTGGGATATATGATATGGAACCACTCACCATCATACATATTTCATTTGGGAGCAGCTAGTGTATTCTCTCTTCAAGATATGCTCTTTTTCACCAACTATGAAACTTAGAGTGCCAAAGCTTGAAATCGTCATTTTGGGGATTTCACAAGCTCTGAATGCGGTTTCTGGCAAATGGGCATACACCTGATAGATTTTCGCCCCACCATCAAACCTTTTGGTTTTGGATGAAATGTGAGTTTTGACTTTCAAGAAATGCGCACTCTGAAAAACTTTGTTTCTGAATGCGGGAAAAGTTAAAGTTGTTATAAGGCCTATATCTAAAGCTCCTAAAGGAGCACATGGCTACCTTTGGGATATATGATATGGAACCACTCACCATCATACATATTTCATTTGGGAGCAGCTAGTGTATTCTCTCTTCAAGATATGCTCTTTTTCACCAACTATGAAACTTAGAGTGCCAAAGCTTGAAATCGTCATTTTGGGGATTTCACAAGCTCTGAATGCGGTTTCTGGCAAATGGGCATAGATTTTGAAATAGATTTTCGCCCCACCATCAAACCTTTTAGTTTTCGAAGAAATGTGAGTTTTGACTTTCAAGAAATGCGCACTCTGAAAAACTTTGTTTCTGAATGCGGGAAAAGTTTAAGTTGTTATAAGGCTCTATATCTAAAGCTCCTAAAGGAGCACATGGCTACCTTTGGGATATATGATATGGAACCACTCACCATCATACATATTTCATTTGGAAGCAGCTAGTGTATTCTCTCTTCAAGATATGCTCTTTTTCACCAACTATGAAACTTAGAGTGCCAAACCTTGAAATCGTCATTTTGGGGATTTCACAAGCTCTGAATGCGGTTTCTGGCAAATGGGCATACACCTGATAGATTTTCGCCCCACCATCAAACCTTTTGGTTTTGGATGAAATGTGAGTTTTGACTTTCAAGAAATGCGCACTCTGAAAAACTTTGTTTCTGAATGCGGGAAAAGTTAAAGTTGTTATAAGGCCTATATCTAAAGCTCTTAAAGGAGCACATGGCTACCTTTGGGATATATGATATGGAACCACTCACCATCATACATATTTCATTTGGGAGCAGCTAGTGTATTCTCTCTTCAAGATATGCTCTTTTTCACCAACTATGAAACTTAGAGTGCCAAAGCTTGAAATCGTCATTTTGGGGATTTCACAAGCTCTGAATGCGGTTTCTGGCAAATGGGCATACACCTGATAGATTTTCGCCCCACCATCAAACCTTTTGGTTTTGGATGAAATGTGAGTTTTGACTTTCAAGAAATGCGCACTCTGAAAAACTTTGTTTCTGAATGCGGGAAAAGTTAAAGTTGTTATAAGGCCTATATCTAAAGCTCCTAAAGGAGCACATGGCTACCTTTGGGATATATGATGTGGAACCACTCACCATCATACATATTTCATTTGGGAGCAGCTAGTGTATTCTCTCTTCAAGATATGCTCTTTTTCACCAACTATGAAACTTAGAGTGCCAAAGCTTGAAATCGTCATTTTGGGGATTTCACAAGCTCTGAATGCGGTTTCTGGCAAATGGGCATACACCTGATAGATTTTCGCCCCACCATCAAACCTTTTGGTTTTGGATGAAATGTGAGTTTTGACTTTCAAGAAATGCGCACTCTGAAAAACTTTGTTTCTGAATGCGGGAAAAGTTAAAGTTTTTATAAGGCCTATATCTAAAGCTCCTAAAGGAGCACATGGCTACCTTTGGGATATATGATATGGAACCACTCACCATCATACCTATTTCATTTGGAAGCAGCTTGTGTATTCTCTCTTCAAGATATGCTCTTTTTCACCAACTATGAAACTTAGAGTGCCAAAGCTTGAAATCGTCATTTTGGGGATTTCACAAGCTCTGAATGCGGTTTCTGGCAAATGGGAATACACCTGATAGATTTTCGCCGCACCATCAAACCTTTTGGTTTTGGATGAAATGTGAGTTTTGACTTTCAAGAAATGCGCACTCTGAAAAACTTTGTTTCTGAATGCGGGAAAAGTTAAAGTTGTTATAAGGCCTATATCTAAAGCTCCTAAAGGAGCACATGGCTACCTTTGGGATATATGATATGGAACCACTCACCATCATACATATTTCATTTGGGAGCAGCTAGTGTATTCTCTCTTCAAGATATGCTCTTTTTCACCAACTATGAAACTTAGAGTGCCAAAGCCTGAAATCGTCATTTTGGGGATTTCACAAGCTCTGAATGCGGTTTCTGGCAAATGGGCATACACCTGATAGATTTTCGCCCCACCATCAAACCTTTTGGTTTTAGATGAAATGTGAGTTTTGACTTTCAAGAAATGCGCACTCTGAAAAACTTTGTTTCTGAATGCGGGAAAAGTTAAAGTTTTTATAAGGCCTATATCTAAAGCTCCTAAAGGAGCACATGGCTACCTTTGGGATATATGATATGGAACCACTCACCATCATACATATTTCATTTGGAAGCAGCTAGTGTATTCTCTCTTCAAGATATGCTCTTTTTCACCAACTATGAAACTTAGAGTGCCAAAGCTTGAAATCGTCATTTTGGGGATTTCACAAGCTCTGAATGCGGTTTCTGGCAAATGGGAATACACCTGATAGATTTTCGCCCCACCATCAAACCTTTTGGTTTTGGATGAAATGTGAGTTTTGACTTTCAAGAAATGCGCACTCTGAAAAACTTTGTTTCTGAATGCGGGAAAAGTTAAAGTTGTTATAAGGCCTATATCTAAAGCTCCTAAAGGAGCACATGGCTACCTTTGGGATATATGATATGGAACCACTCACCATCATACATATTTCATTTGGGAGCAGCTAGTGTATTCTCTCTTCAAGATATGCTCTTTTTCACCAACTATGAAACTTAGAGTGGCAAAGCTTGAAATCGTCATTTTGGGGATTTCACAATCTCTGAATGCGGTTTCTGGCAAATGGGCATACACCTGATAGATTTTCGCCCCACCATCAAACCTTTTGGTTTTGGATGAAATGTGAGTTTTGACTTTCAAGAAATGCGCACTCTGAAAAACTTTGTTTCTGAATGCGGGAAAAGTTAACGTTTTTATAAGGCCTATATCTAAAGCTCCTAAAGGAGCACATGGCTACCTTTGGGATATATGATATGGGACCACTCACCATCATACATATTTCATTTGGAAGCAGCTAGTCTATTCTCTCTTCAAGATATGCTCTTTTTCACCAACTATGAAACTTAGAGTGCCAAAGCTTGAAATCGTCATTTTCGGGATTTCACAAGCTCTGAATGCGGTTTCTGGCAAATGGGCATACACCTGATAGATTTTCGCCCCACCATCAAACCTTTTGGTTTTGGATGAAATGTGAGTTTTGACTTTCAAGAAATGCGCACTCTGAAGAACTTTGTTTATGAATGCGGGAAAAGTTAAAGTTTTTATAAGGCCTATATCTAAAGCTCCTAAAGGAGCACATGGCTACCTTTGGGATATATGATATGGAACCACTCACCATCATACATATTTCATTTGGAAGCAGCTAGTGTATTCTCTCTTCAAGATATGCTCTTTTTCACCAACTATGAAACTTAGAGTGCCAAAGCTTGAAATCGTCATTTTGGGGCTTTCACAAGCTCTGAATGCGGTTTCTTGCAAATGGGAATACACCTGATAGATTTTCGCCCCACCATCAAACCTTTTGGTTTTGGATGAAATGTGAGTTTTGACTTTCAAGAAATGCGCACTCTGAAAAACTTTGTTTCTGAATGCGGGAAAAGTTAAAGTTGTTATAACGCCTATATCTAAAGCTCCTAAAGGAGCACATGGCTACCTTTGGGATATATGATATGGAACCACTCACCATCATACATATTTCATTTGGGAGCAGCTAGTGTATTCTCTCTTCAAGATATGCTCTTTTTCACCAACTATGAAACTTAGAGTGCCAAAGCTTGAAATCGTCATTTTGGGGATTTCACAAGCTCTGAATGCGGTTTCTGGCAAATGGGCATACACCTGATAGATTTTCGCCCCACCATCAAACCTTTTGGTTTTGGATGAAATGTGAGTTTTGACTTTCAAGAAATGCGCACTCTGAAAAACTTTGTTTTTGAATGCGGGAAAAGTTAAAGTTGTTATAAGGCCTATATCTAAAGCTCCTAAAGGAGCACATGGCTACCTTTGGGATATATGATATGGAACCACCCACCATCATACATATTTCATTTGGAAGCAGCTAGTGTATTCTCTCTTCAAGATATGCTCTCTTTCACCAACTATGAAACTTAGAGTGCCAAAGCTTGAAATCGTCATTTTGGGGATTTCACAAGCTCTGAATGCGGTTTCTGGCAAATGGGCATACACCTGATAGATTTTCGCCCCACCATCAAACCTTTTGGTTTTGGAAGAAATGTGAGTTTTGACTTTCAAGAAATGCGCACTCTGAAAAACTTTGTTTCTGAATGCGGGAAAAGTTAAAGTTGTTATAAGGCCTATATCTAAAGCTCCTAAAGGAGCACATGGCTACCTTTGGGATATATGATATGGAACCACTCACCATCATACATATTTCATTTGGGAGCAGCTAGTGTATTCTCTCTTCAAGATATGCTCTTTTTCACCAACTATGAAACTTAGAGTGCCAAAGCTTGAAATCGTCATTTTGGGGATTTCACAAGCTCTGAATGCGGTTTCTAGCAAATGGGCATACACCTGATAGATTTTCGCCCCACCATCAAACCTTTTGGTTTTGGATGAAATGTGAGTTTTGACTTTCAAGAAATGCGCACTCTGAAAAACTTTGTTTCTGAATGCGGGAAAAGTTAAAGTTTTTATAAGGCCTATATCTAAAGCTCCTAAAGGAGCACATGGCTACCTTTGGGATATATGATATGGAACCACTCACCATCATACATATTTCATTTGGAAGCAGCTAGTGTATTCTCTCTTCAAGATATGCTCTTTTTCACCAACTATGAAACTTAGAGTGCCAAAGCTTGAAATCGTCATTTTGGGGATTTCACAAGCTCTGAATGCGGTTTCTGGAAATGGGAATACACCTGATAGATTTTCGCCCCACCATCAAACCTTTTGGTTTTGGATGAAATGTGAGTTTTGACTTTCAAGAAATGCGCACTCTGAAAAACTTTGTTTCTGAATGCGGGAAAAGTTAAAGTTGTTATAAGGCCTATATCTAAAGCTCCTAAAGGAGCACATGGCTACCTTTCGGATATATGATATGGAACCACTCACCATCATACATATTTCATTTGGGAGCAGCTAGTGTATTCTCTCTTCAAGATATGCTCTTTTTCACCAACTATGAAACTTAGAGTGCCAAAGCTTGAAATCGTCATTTTGGGGATTTCACAAGCTCTGAATGCGGTTTCGGGCAAATGGGCATACACCTGATAGATTTTCGCCCCACCATCAAACCTTTTGGTTTTGGATGAAATGTGAGTTTTGACTTTCAAGAAATGCGCACTCTGAAAAACTTTGTTTCTGAATGCGGGAAAAGTTAAAGTTGTTATAAGGCCTATATCTAAAGCTCCTAAAGGAGCACATGGCTACCTTTGGGATATATGATATGGAACCACTCACAATCATACATATTTCATTTAGGAGCAGCTAGTGTATTCTCTCTTCAAGATATGCTCTTTTTCACCAACTATGAAACTTAGAGTGCCAAAGCTTGAAATCGTCATTTTGGGGATTTCACAAGCTCTGAATGCGGTTTCTGGCAAATGGGCATACACCTGATAGATTTTCGCCCCACCATCAAACCTTTTGGTTTTGGATGAAATGTGAGTTTTGACTTTCAACAAATGCGCACTCTGAAAAACTTTGTTTCTGAATGCGGGAAAAGTTAAAGTTGTTATAAGGCCTATATCTAAAGCTCCTAAAGGAGCACATGGCTACCTTTGGGATATATGATATGGAACCACACACCATCATACATATTTCATTTGGGAGCAGCTAGTGTATTCTCTCTTCAAGATATGCTCTTTTTCACCAACTATGAAACTTAGAGTGCCAAAGCTTGAAATCGTCATTTTGGGGATTTCACAAGCTCTGAATGCGGTTTCTGGCAAATGGGCATACACCTGATAGATTTTCGCCCCACCATCAAACCTTTTGGTTTTGGATGAAATGTGAGTTTTGACTTTCAAGAAATGCGCACTCTGAAAAACTTTGTTTCTGAATGCGGGAAAAGTTAAAGTTTTTATAAGGCCTATATCTAAAGCTCCTGAAGGAGCACATGGCTACCTTTGGGATATATGATATGGAACCACTCACCATCATACATATTTCATTTGGGAGCAGCTAGTGTATTCTCTCTTCAAGATATGCTCTTTTTCACCAACTATGAAACTTAGAGTGCCAAAGCTTGAAATCGTCATTTTGGGGATTTCACAAGCTCTGAATGCGGTTTCTGGAAATGGGAATACACCTGATAGATTTTCGCCCCACCATCAAACCTTTTGGTTTTGGATGAAATGTGAGTTTTGACTTTCAAGAAATGCGCACTCTGAAAAACTTTGTTTCTGAATGCGGGAAAAGTTAAAGTTGTTATAAGGCCTATATCTAAAGCTCCTAAAGGAGCACATGGCTACCTTTCGGATATATGATATGGAACCACTCACCATCATACATATTTCATTTGGGAGCAGCTAGTGTATTCTCTCTTCAAGATATGCTCTTTTTCACCAACTATGAAACTTAGAGTGCCAAAGCTTGAAATCGTCATTTTGGGGATTTCACAAGCTCTGAATGCGGTTTCGGGCAAATGGGCATACACCTGATAGATTTTCGCCCCACCATCAAACCTTTTGGTTTTGGATGAAATGTGAGTTTTGACTTTCAAGAAATGCGCACTCTGAAAAACTTTGTTTCTGAATGCGGGAAAAGTTAAAGTTGTTATAAGGCCTATATCTAAAGCTCCTAAAGGAGCACATGGCTACCTTTGGGATATATGATATGGAACCACTCACAATCATACATATTTCATTTAGGAGCAGCTAGTGTATTCTCTCTTCAAGATATGCTCTTTTTCACCAACTATGAAACTTAGAGTGCCAAAGCTTGAAATCGTCATTTTGGGGATTTCACAAGCTCTGAATGCGGTTTCTGGCAAATGGGCATACACCTGATAGATTTTCGCCCCACCATCAAACCTTTTGGTTTTGGATGAAATGTGAGTTTTGACTTTCAACAAATGCGCACTCTGAAAAACTTTGTTTCTGAATGCGGGAAAAGTTAAAGTTGTTATAAGGCCTATATCTAAAGCTCCTAAAGGAGCACATGGCTACCTTTGGGATATATGATATGGAACCACACACCATCATACATATTTCATTTGGGAGCAGCTAGTGTATTCTCTCTTCAAGATATGCTCTTTTTCACCAACTATGAAACTTAGAGTGCCAAAGCTTGAAATCGTCATTTTGGGGATTTCACAAGCTCTGAATGCGGTTTCTGGCAAATGGGCATACACCTGATAGATTTTCGCCCCACCATCAAACCTTTTGGTTTTGGATGAAATGTGAGTTTTGACTTTCAAGAAATGCGCACTCTGAAAAACTTTGTTTCTGAATGCGGGAAAAGTTAAAGTTTTTATAAGGCCTATATCTAAAGCTCCTGAAGGAGCACATGGCTACCTTTGGGATATATGATATGGAACCACTCACCATCATACATATTTCATTTGGGAGCAGCTAGTGTATTCTCTCTTCAAGATATGCTCTTTTTCACCAACTATGAAACTTAGAGTGCCAAAGCTTGAAATCGTCATTTTGGGGATTTCACAAGCTCTGAATGCGGTTTCTGGCAAATGGGCATACACCTGATAGATTTTCGTCACACCATCAAACCTTTCTGTTTTGGATGAAATGTGAGTTTTGACTTTCAAGAAATGCGCACTCTGAAAAACTTTGTTTCTGAATGCGGGAAAAGTTAATGTTTTTATAAGGCCTATATCTAAAGCTCCTAAAGGAGCACATGGCTACCTTGTGGATATATGATATGGAACCACTCACCATTATACATATTTCATTTGGGAGCAGCAAGTGTATTCTCTCTTCAAGATATGCTCTTTTTCACCAACTATGAAACTTAGAGTGCCAAAGCTTGAAATCGTCATTTTGGGGATTTCACAAGCTCTGAATGCGGTTTCTGGCAAATGGGCATACACCTGATAGATTTTCGCCCCACCATCAAACCTTTTGGTTTTGGATGAAATGTGAGTTTTGACTTTCAAGAAATGCGCACTCTGAAAAACTTTGTTTCTGAATGCGGGAAAAGTTAAAGTTGTTATAAGGCCTATATCTAAAGCTCCTAAAGGAGCACATGGCTACCTTTGGGATATATGATATGGAACCACTCACCATCATACATATTTCATTTAGGAGCAGCTAGTGTATTCTCTCTTCAAGATATGCTCTTTTTCACCAACTATGAAACTTAGAGTGCCAAAGCTTGAAATCGTCATTTTGGGGATTTCACAAGCTCTGAATGCGGTTTCTGGCAAATGGGCATACAGCTGATAGATTTTCGCCCCACCATCAAACCTTTTGGTTTTGGATGAAATGTGAGTTTTGACTTTCAAGAAATGCGCACTCTGAAAAACTTTGTTTCTGAATGCGGGAAAAGTTAAAGTTTTTATAAGGCCTATATCTAAAGCTCCTAAAGGAGCACATGGCTACCTTTGGGATATATGATATGGAACCACTCACCATCATACATATTTCATTTGGGAGCAGCTAGTCTATTCTCTCTTCAAGATATGCTCTTTTTCACCAACTATGAAACTTAGAGTGCCAAAGCTTGAAATCGTCATTTTGGGGATTTCACAAGCTCTGAATGCGGTTTCTGGCAAATGGGCATACACCTGATAGATTTTCGCCCCACCATCAAACCTTTTGGATTTGGATGAAATGTGAGTTTTGACTTTCAAGAAATGCGCACTCTGAAAAACTTTGTTTCTGAATGCGGGAAAAGTTAAAGTTGTTATAAGGCCTATATCTAAAGCTCCTAAAGGAGCACATGGCTACCTTTGGGATATATGATATGGAACCACTCACCATCATACATATTTCATTTGGGAGCAGCTAGTGTATTCTCTCTTCAAGATATGCTCTTTTTCACCAACTATGAAACTTAGAGTGCCAAAGCTTGAAATCGTCATTTTGGGGATTTCACAAGCTCTGAATGCGGTTTCTGGCAAATGGGCATACACCTGATAGATTTTCGTCCCAGCATCAAACCTTTTGGTTTTGGATGAAATGTGAGTTTTGACTTTCAAGAAATGCGCACTCTGAAAAACTTTGTTTCTGAATGCGGGAAAAGTAAAAGTTTTTATAAGGCCTATATCTAAAGCTCCTAAAGGAGCACATGGCTACCTTTGGGATATATGATATGGAACCACTCACCATCATACATATTTCATTTGGGAGCAGCAAGTGTATTCTCTCTTCAAGATATGCTCTTTTTCCCCAACTATGAAACTTAGAGTGCCAAAGCTTGAAATCGTCATTTTGGGGATTTCACAAGCTCTGAATGCGGTTTCTGGCAAATGGGCATACACCTGATAGATTTTCGCCCCACCATCAAACCTTTTGGTTTTGGATGAAATGTGAGTTTTGACTTTCAAGAAATGCGCACTCTGAAAAACTTTGTTTCTGAATGCGGGAAAAGTTAAAGTTGTTATAAGGCCTATATCTAAAGCTCCTAAAGGAGCACATGGCTACCTTTGGGATATATGATATGGAACCACTCACCATCATACATATTTCATTTAGGAGCAGCTAGTGTATTCTCTCTTCAAGATATGCTCTTTTTCACCAACTATGAAACTTAGAGTGCCAAAGCTTGAAATCGTCATTTTGGGGATTTCACAAGCTCTGAATGCGGTTTCTGGCAAATGGGCATACACCTGATAGATTTTCGCCCCACCATCAAACCGTCTGGTTTTGGTTGAAATGTGAGTTTTGACTTTCAAGAAATGCGCACTCTGAAAAACTTTGTTTCTGAATGCGGGAAAAGTTAAAGTTTTTATAAGGCCTATATCTAAAGCTCCTGAAGGAGCACATGGCTACCTTTGGGATATATGATATGGAACCACTCACCATCATACATATTTCATTTGGGAGCAGCTAGTGTATTCTCTCTTCTAGATATGCTCTTTTTCACCAACTATGAAACTTAGAGTGCCAAAGCTTGAAATCGTCATTTTGGGGATTTCACAAGCTCTGAATGCGGTTTCTGGCAAATGGGCATACACCTGATAGATTTTCGCCCCACCATCAAACCTTTTGGTTTTGGATGAAATGTGAGTTTTGACTTTCAAGAAATGCGCACTCTGAAAAACGTTGTTTATGAATGCGGGAAAAGTTAAAGTTTTTATAAGGCCTATATCTAAAGCTCCTAAAGGAGCACATGGCTACCTTTGGGATATATGATATGGAACCACTCACCATCATACATATTTCATTTGGGAGCAGCTAGTGTATTCTCTCTTCAAGATATGCTCTTTTTCACCAACTATGAAACTTAGAGTGCCAAAACTTGAAATCGTCATTTTGGGGATTTCACAAGCTCTGAATGCGGTTTCTGGCAAATGGGCATACACCTGATAGATTTTCGCCCCACCATCAAACCTTTTGGTTTTGGATGAAATGTGAGTTTTGACTTTCAAGAAATGCGCACTCTGAAAAACTTTGTTTCTGAATGCGGGAAAAGTTAAAGTTTTTATAAGGCCTATATCTAAAGCTCCTGAAGGACCACATGGCTACCTTTGGGATATATGATATGGAACCACTCACCATCATACATATTTCATTTGGGAGCAGCTAGTGTATTCTCTCTTCAAGATATGCTCTTTTTCACCAACTATGAAACTTAGAGTGCCAAAGCTTGAAATCGTCATTTTGGGGATTTCACAAGCTCTGAATGCGGTTTCTGGCAAATGGGCATACACCTGATAGATTTTCGCCCCACCATCAAACCTTTTGGTTTTGGATGAAATGTGAGTTTTGACTTTCAAGAAATGCGCACTCTGAAAAACTTTGTTTCTGAATGCGGGAAAAGTTAAAGTTTTTATAAGGCCTATATCTAAAGCTCCTAAAGGAGCACATGGCTACCTTTGGGATATATGATATGGAACCACTCACCATCATACATATTTCATTTGGGAGCAGCAAGTGTATTCTCTCTTCAAGATATGCTCTTTTTCCCCAACTATGAAACTTAGAGTGCCAAAGCTTGAAATCGTCATTTTGGGGATTTCACAAGCTCTGAATGCGGTTTCTGGCAAATGGGCATACACCTGATAGATTTTCGCCCCACCATCAAACCTTTTGGTTTTGGATGAAATGTGAGTTTTGACTTTCAAGAAATGCGCACTCTGAAAAACTTTGTTTCTGAATGCGGGAAAAGTTAAAGTTGTTATAAGGCCTATATCTAAAGCTCCTAAAGGAGCACATGGCTACCTTTGGGATATATGATATGGAACCACTCACCATCATACATATTTCATTTAGGAGCAGCTAGTGTATTCTCTCTTCAAGATATGCTCTTTTTCACCAACTATGAAACTTAGAGTGCCAAAGCTTGAAATCGTCATTTTGGGGATTTCACAAGCTCTGAATGCGGTTTCTGGCAAATGGGCATACACCTGATAGATTTTCGCCCCACCATCAAACCTTCTGGTTTTGGTTGAAATGTGAGTTTTGACTTTCAAGAAATGCGCACTCTGAAAAACTTTGTTTCTGAATGCGGGAAAAGTTAAAGTTTTTATAAGGCCTATATCTAAAGCTCCTGAAGGAGCACATGGCTACCTTTGGGATATATGATATGGAACCACTCACCATCATACATATTTCATTTGGGAGCAGCTAGTGTATTCTCTCTTCTAGATATGCTCTTTTTCACCAACTATGAAACTTAGAGTGCCAAAGCTTGAAATCGTCATTTTGGGGATTTCACAAGCTCTGAATGCGGTTTCTGGCAAATGGGCATACACCTGATAGATTTTCGCCCCACCATCAAACCTTTTGGTTTTGGATGAAATGTGAGTTTTGACTTTCAAGAAATGCGCACTCTGAAAAACGTTGTTTATGAATGCGGGAAAAGTTAAAGTTTTTATAAGGCCTATATCTAAAGCTCCTAAAGGAGCACATGGCTACCTTTGGGATATATGATATGGAACCACTCACCATCATACATATTTCATTTGGGAGCAGCTAGTGTATTCTCTCTTCAAGATATGCTCTTTTTCACCAACTATGAAACTTAGAGTGCCAAAGCTTGAAATCGTCATTTTGGGGATTTCACAAGCTCTGAATGCGGTTTCTGGCAAATGGGCATACACCTGATAGATTTTCGTCCCACCATCAAACCTTTTGGTTTTGGATGAAATGTGAGTTTTGACTTTCAAGAAATGCGCACTCTGAAAAACTTTGTTTCTGAATGCGGGAAAAGTTAAAGTTTTTATAAGGCCTATATCTAAAGCTCCTGAAGGAGCACATGGCTACCTTTGGGATATATGATATGGAACCACTCACCATCATACATATTTCATTTGGGAGCAGCTAGTCTATTCTCTCTTCAAGATATGCTCTTTTTCACCAACTATGAAACTTAGAGTGCCAAAGCTTGAAATCGTCATTTTGGGGATTTCACAAGCTCTGAATGCGGTTTCTGGCAAATGGGCATACACCTGATAGATTTTCGTCCCACCATCAAACCTTTTGGTTTTGGATGAAATGTGAGTTTTGACTTTCAAGAAATGCGCACTCTGAAAAACTTTGTTTCTGAATGCGGGAAAAGTTAAAGTTTTTATAAGGCCTATATCTAAAGCTCCTGAAGGAGCACATGGCTACCTTTGGGATATATGATATGGAACCACTCACCATCATACATATTTCATTTGGGAGCAGCTAGTGTATTCTCTCTTCAAGATATGCTCTTTTTCACCAACTATGAAACTTAGAGTGCCAAAGCTTGAAATCGTCATTTTGGGGATTTCACAAGCTCTGAATGCGGTTTCTGGCAAATGGGCATACACCTGATAGATTTTCGCCCCACCATCAAACCTTTTGGTTTTGGATGAAATGTGAGTTTTGACTTTCAAGAAATGCGCACTCTGAAAAACTTTGTTTCTGAATGCGGGAAAAGTTAAAGTTGTTATAAGGCCTATATCTAAAGCTCCTAAAGGAGCACATGGCTACCTTTGGGATATATGATATGGAACCACTCACCATCATACATATTTCATTTGGGAGCAGCTAGTGTATTCTCTCTTCAAGATATGCTCTTTTTCACCAACTATGAAACTTAGAGTCCCAAAGCTTGAAATCGTCATTTTGGGGATTTCACAAGCTCTGAATGCGGTTTCTGGCAAATGGGCATACACCTGATAGATTTTCGCCCCACCATCAAACCTTTTGGTTTTGGATGAAATGTGAGTTTTGACTTTCAAGAAATGCGCACTCTGAAAAACTTTGTTTCTGAATGCGGGAAAAGTTAAAGTTTTTATAAGGCCTATATCTAAAGCTCCTAAAGGAGCACATGGCTACCTTTGGGATATATGATATGGAACCACTCACCATCATACATATTTCATTTGGGAGCAGCTAGTGTATTCTCTCTTCAAGATATGCTCTTTTTCACCAACTATGAAACTTAGAGTGCCAAAGCTTGAAATCGTCATTTTGGGGATTTCACAAGCTCTGAATGCGGTTTCTGGCAAATGGGCATACACCTGATAGATTTTCGCCCCACCATCAAACCTTTTGGTTTTGGATGAAATGTGAGTTTTGACTTTCAAGAAATGCGCACTCTGAAAAACTTTGTTTCTGAATGCGGGAAAAGTTAAAGTTTTTATAAGGCCTATATCTAAAGCTCCTGAAGGAGCACATGGCTACCTTTGGGATATATGATATGGAACCACTCACCATCATACATATTTCATTTGGGAGCAGCTAGTGTATTCTCTCTTCAAGATATGCTCTTTTTCACCAACTATGAAACTTAGAGTGCCAAAGCTTGAAATCGTCATTTTGGGGATTTCACAAGCTCTGAATGCGGTTTCTGGCAAATGGGCATACACCTGATAGATTTTCGCCCCACCATCAAACCTTTTGGTTTTGGATGAAATGTGAGTTTTGACTTTCAAGAAATGCGCACTCTGAAAAACTTTGTTTCTGAATGCGGGAAAAGTTAAAGTTTTTATAAGGCCTATATCTAAAGCTCCTAAAGGAGCACATGGCTACCTTTGGGATATATGATATGGAACCACTCACCATCATACATATTTCATTTGGGAGCAGCTAGTGTATTCTCTCTTCAAGATATGCTCTTTTTCACCAACTATGAAACTTAGAGTGCCAAAGCTTGAAATCGTCATTTTGGGGATTTCACAAGCTCTGAATGCGGTTTCTGGCAAATGGGCATACACCTGATAGATTTTCGCCCCACCATCAAACCTTTTGGTTTTGGATGAAATGTGAGTTTTGACTTTCAAGAAATGCGCACTCTGAAAAACTTTGTTTCTGAATGCGGGAAAAGTTAAAGTTTTTATAAGGCCTATATCTAAAGCTCCTAAAGGAGCACATGGCTACCTTTGGGATATATGATATGGAACCACTCACCATCATACATATTTCATTTGGGAGCAGCTAGTGTATTCTCTCTTCAAGATATACTCTTTTTCACCAACTATGAAACTTAGAGTGCCAAAGCTTGAAATCGTCATTTTGGGGATTTCACAAGCTCTGAATGCGGTTTCTGGCAAATGGGCATACACCTGATAGATTTTCGCCCCACCATCAAACCTTTTGGTTTTGGATGAAATGTGAGTTTTGACTTTCAAGAAATGCGCACTCTGAAAAACTTTGTTTCTGAATGCGGGAAAAGTTAAAGTTTTTATAAGGCCTATATCTAAAGCTCCTAAAGGAGCACATGGCTACCTTTGGGATATATGATATGGAACCACTCACCATCATACATATTTCATTTGGGAGCAGCTAGTGTATTCTCTCTTCAAGATATGCTCTTTTTCACCAACTATGAAACTTAGAGTGCCAAAGCTTGAAATCGTCATTTTGGGGATTTCACAAGCTCTGAATGCGGTTTCTGGCAAATGGGCATACACCTGATAGATTTTCGCCCCACCATCAAACCTTTTGGTTTTGGATGAAATGTGAGTTTTGACTTTCAAGAAATGCGCACTCTGAAAAACTTTGTTTATGAATGCGGGAAAAGTTAAAGTTTTTATAAGGCCTATATCTAAAGCTCCTAAAGGAGCACATGGCTACCTTTGGGATATATGATATGGAACCACTCACCATCATACATATTTCATTTGGGAGCAGCTAGTGTATTCTCTCTTCAAGATATGCTCTTTTTCACCAACTATGAAACTTAGAGTGCCAAAGCTTGAAATCGTCATTTTGGGGATTTCACAAGCTCTGAATGCGGTTTCTGGCAAATGGGCATACACCTGATAGATTTTCGCCCCACCATCAAACCTTTTGGTTTTGGATGAAATGTGAGTTTTGACTTTCAAGAAATGCGCACTCTGAAAAACTTTGTTTCTGAATGCGGGAAAAGTTAAAGTTTTTATAAGGCCTATATCTAAAGCTCCTAAAGGAGCACATGGCTACCTTTGGGATATATGATATGGAACCACTCACCATCATACATATTTCATTTGGGAGCAGCTAGTGTATTCTCTCTTCAAGATATGCTCTTTTTCACCAACTATGAAACTTAGAGTGCCAAAGCTTGAAATCGTCATTTTGGGGATTTCACAAGCTCTGAATGCGGTTTCTGGCAAATGGGCATACACCTGATAGATTTTCGCCCCACCATCAAACCTTCTGGTTTTGGTTGAAATGTGAGTTTTGACTTTCAAGAAATGCGCACTCTGAAAAACTTTGTTTCTGAATGCGGGAAAAGTTAAAGTTTTTATAAGGCCTATATCTAAAGCTCCTGAAGGAGCACATGGCTACCTTTGGGATATATGATATGGAACCACTCACCATCATACATATTTCATTTGGGAGCAGCTAGTGTATTCTCTCTTCTAGATATGCTCTTTTTCACCAACTATGAAACTTAGAGTGCCAAAGCTTGAAATCGTCATTTTGGGGATTTCACAAGCTCTGAATGCGGTTTCTGGCAAATGGGCATACACCTGATAGATTTTCGCCCCACCATCAAACCTTTTGGTTTTGGATGAAATGTGAGTTTTGACTTTCAAGAAATGCGCACTCTGAAAAACGTTGTTTATGAATGCGGGAAAAGTTAAAGTTTTTATAAGGCCTATATCTAAAGCTCCTAAAGGAGCACATGGCTACCTTTGGGATATATGATATGGAACCACTCACCATCATACATATTTCATTTGGGAGCAGCTAGTGTATTCTCTCTTCAAGATATGCTCTTTTTCACCAACTATGAAACTTAGAGTGCCAAAGCTTGAAATCGTCATTTTGGGGATTTCACAAGCTCTGAATGCGGTTTCTGGCAAATGGGCATACACCTGATAGATTTTTCGTCCCACCATCAAACCTTTTGGTTTTGGATGAAATGTGAGTTTTGACTTTCAAGAAATGCGCACTCTGAAAAACTTTGTTTCTGAATGCGGGAAAAGTTAAAGTTTTTATAAGGCCTATATCTAAAGCTCCTGAAGGAGCACATGGCTACCTTTGGGATATATGATATGGAACCACTCACCATCATACATATTTCATTTGGGAGCAGCTAGTCTATTCTCTCTTCAAGATATGCTCTTTTTCACCAACTATGAAACTTAGAGTGCCAAAGCTTGAAATCGTCATTTTGGGGATTTCACAAGCTCTGAATGCGGTTTCTGGCAAATGGGCATACACCTGATAGATTTTCGTCCCACCATCAAACCTTTTGGTTTTGGATGAAATGTGAGTTTTGACTTTCAAGAAATGCGCACTCTGAAAAACTTTGTTTCTGAATGCGGGAAAAGTTAAAGTTTTTATAAGGCCTATATCTAAAGCTCCTGAAGGAGCACATGGCTACCTTTGGGATATATGATATGGAACCACTCACCATCATACATATTTCATTTGGGAGCAGCTAGTGTATTCTCTCTTCAAGATATGCTCTTTTTCACCAACTATGAAACTTAGAGTGCCAAAGCTTGAAATCGTCATTTTGGGGATTTCACAAGCTCTGAATGCGGTTTCTGGCAAATGGGCATACACCTGATAGATTTTCGCCCCACCATCAAACCTTTTGGTTTTGGATGAAATGTGAGTTTTGACTTTCAAGAAATGCGCACTCTGAAAAACTTTGTTTCTGAATGCGGGAAAAGTTAAAGTTGTTATAAGGCCTATATCTAAAGCTCCTAAAGGAGCACATGGCTACCTTTGGGATATATGATATGGAACCACTCACCATCATACATATTTCATTTGGGAGCAGCTAGTGTATTCTCTCTTCAAGATATGCTCTTTTTCACCAACTATGAAACTTAGAGTCCCAAAGCTTGAAATCGTCATTTTGGGGATTTCACAAGCTCTGAATGCGGTTTCTGGCAAATGGGCATACACCTGATAGATTTTCGCCCCACCATCAAACCTTTTGGTTTTGGATGAAATGTGAGTTTTGACTTTCAAGAAATGCGCACTCTGAAAAACTTTGTTTCTGAATGCGGGAAAAGTTAAAGTTTTTATAAGGCCTATATCTAAAGCTCCTAAGGAGCACATGGCTACCTTTGGGATATATGATATGGAACCACTCACCATCATACATATTTCATTTGGGAGCAGCTAGTGTATTCTCTCTTCAAGATATGCTCTTTTTCACCAACTATGAAACTTAGAGTGCCAAAGCTTGAAATCGTCATTTTGGGGATTTCACAAGCTCTGAATGCGGTTTCTGGCAAATGGGCATACACCTGATAGATTTTCGCCCCACCATCAAACCTTTTGGTTTTGGATGAAATGTGAGTTTTGACTTTCAAGAAATGCGCACTCTGAAAAACTTTGTTTCTGAATGCGGGAAAAGTTAAAGTTTTTATAAGGCCTATATCTAAAGCTCCTGAAGGAGCACATGGCTACCTTTGGGATATATGATATGGAACCACTCACCATCATACATATTTCATTTGGGAGCAGCTAGTGTATTCTCTCTTCAAGATATGCTCTTTTTCACCAACTATGAAACTTAGAGTGCCAAAGCTTGAAATCGTCATTTTGGGGATTTCACAAGCTCTGAATGCGGTTTCTGGCAAATGGGCATACACCTGATAGATTTTTCGCCCCACCATCAAACCTTTTGGTTTTGGATGAAATGTGAGTTTTGACTTTCAAGAAATGCGCACTCTGAAAAACTTTGTTTCTGAATGCGGGAAAAGTTAAAGTTTTTATAAGGCCTATATCTAAAGCTCCTGAAAGGAGCACATGGCTACCTTTGGGATATATGATATGGAACCACTCACCATCATACATATTTCATTTGGGAGCAGCTAGTGTATTCTCTCTTCAAGATATGCTCTTTTTCACCAACTATGAAACTTAGAGTGCCAAAGCTTGAAATCGTCATTTTGGGGATTTCACAAGCTCTGAATGCGGTTTCTGGCAAATGGGCATACACCTGATAGATTTTCGCCCCACCATCAAACCTTTTGGTTTTGGATGAAATGTGAGTTTTGACTTTCAAGAAATGCGCACTCTGAAAAACTTTGTTTCTGAATGCGGGAAAAGTTAAAGTTTTTATAAGGCCTATATCTAAAGCTCCTAAAGGAGCACATGGCTACCTTTGGGATATATGATATGGAACCACTCACCATCATACATATTTCATTTGGGAGCAGCTAGTGTATTCTCTCTTCAAGATATACTCTTTTTCACCAACTATGAAACTTAGAGTGCCAAAGCTTGAAATCGTCATTTTGGGGATTTCACAAGCTCTGAATGCGGTTTCTGGCAAATGGGCATACACCTGATAGATTTTCGCCCCACCATCAAACCTTTTGGTTTTGGATGAAATGTGAGTTTTGACTTTCAAGAAATGCGCACTCTGAAAAACTTTGTTTCTGAATGCGGGAAAAGTTAAAGTTTTTATAAGGCCTATATCTAAAGCTCCTAAAGGAGCACATGGCTACCTTTGGGATATATGATATGGAACCACTCACCATCATACATATTTCATTTGGGAGCAGCTAGTGTATTCTCTCTTCAAGATATGCTCTTTTTCACCAACTATGAAACTTAGAGTGCCAAAGCTTGAAATCGTCATTTTGGGGATTTCACAAGCTCTGAATGCGGTTTCTGGCAAATGGGCATACACCTGATAGATTTTCGCCCCACCATCAAACCTTTTGGTTTTGGATGAAATGTGAGTTTTGACTTTCAAGAAATGCGCACTCTGAAAAACTTTGTTTATGAATGCGGGAAAAGTTAAAGTTTTTATAAGGCCTATATCTAAAGCTCCTAAAGGAGCACATGGCTACCTTTGGGATATATGATATGGAACCACTCACCATCATACATATTTCATTTGGGAGCAGCTAGTGTATTCTCTCTTCAAGATATGCTCTTTTTCACCAACTATGAAACTTAGAGTGCCAAAGCTTGAAATCGTCATTTTGGGGATTTCACAAGCTCTGAATGCGGTTTCTGGCAAATGGGCATACACCTGATAGATTTTCGCCCCACCATCAAACCTTTTGGTTTTGGATGAAATGTGAGTTTTGACTTTCAAGAAATGCGCACTCTGAAAAACTTTGTTTCTGAATGCGGGAAAAGTTAAAGTTTTTATAAGGCCTATATCTAAAGCTCCTAAAGGAGCACATGGCTACCTTTGGGATATATGATATGGAACCACTCACCATCATACATATTTCATTTGGGAGCAGCTAGTGTATTCTCTCTTCAAGATATGCTCTTTTTCACCAACTATGAAACTTAGAGTGCCAAAGCTTGAAATCGTCATTTTGGGGATTTCACAAGCTCTGAATGCGGTTTCTGGCAAATGGGCATACACCTGATAGATTTTCGCCCCACCATCAAACCTTTTGGTTTTGGATGAAATGTGAGTTTTGACTTTCAAGAAATGCGCACTCTGAAAAACTTTGTTTCTGAATGCGGGAAAAGTTAAAGTTGTTATAAGGCCTATATCTAAAGCTCCTAAAGGAGCACATGGCTACCTTTGGGATATATGATATGGAACCACTCACCATCATACATATTTAATTTGGGAGCAGCTAGTGTATTCTCTCTTCAAGATATGCTCTTTTTCACCAACTATGAAACTTAGAGTGCCAAAGCTTGAAATCGTCATTTTGGGGATTTCACAAGCTCTGAATGCGGTTTCTGGCAAATGGGCATACACCTGATAGATTTTCGCCCCACCATCAAACCTTTTGGTTTTGGATGAAATGTGAGTTTTGACTTTCAAGAAATGCGCACTCTGAAAAACTTTGTTTCTGAATGCGGGAAAAGTTAAAGTTTTTATAAGGCCTATATCTAAAGCTCCTAAAGGAGCACATGGCTACCTTTGGGATATATGATATGGAACCACTCACCATCATACATATTTCATTTGGGAGCAGCTAGTGTATTCTCTCTTCAAGATATGCTCTTTTTCACCAACTATGAAACTTAGAGTGCCAAAGCTTGAAATCGTCATTTTGGGGATTTCACAAGCTCTGAATGCGGTTTCTGGCAAATGGGCATACACCTGATAGATTTTCGCCCCACCATCAAACCTGTAGGTTTTGGATGAAATGTGAGTTTTGACTTTCAAGAAATGCGCACTCTGAAAAACTTTGTTTATGAATGCGGGAAAAGTTAAAGTTTTTATAAGGCCTATATCTAAAGCTCCTAAAGGAGCACATGGCTACCTTTGGGATATATGATATGGAACCACTCACCATCATACATATTTCATTTGGGAGCAGCTAGTGTATTCTCTCTTCAAGATATGCTCTTTTTCACCAACTATGAAACTTAGAGTGCCAAAGCTTGAAATCGTCATTTTGGGGATTTCACAAGCTCTGAATGCGGTTTCTGGAAAATGGGCATACACCTGATAGATTTTCGCCCCACCATCAAACCTTTTGGTTTTGGATGAAATGTGAGTTTTGACTTTCAAGAAATGCGCACTCTGAAAAACTTTGTTTCTGAATGCGGGAAAAGTTAAAGTTGTTATAAGGCCTATATCTAAAGCTCCTAAAGGAGCACATGGCTACCTTTGGGATATATGATATGGAACCACTCACCATCATACATATTTAATTTGGGAGCAGCTAGTGTATTCTCTCTTCAAGATATGCTCTTTTTCACCAACTATGAAACTTAGAGTGCCAAAGCTTGAAATCGTCATTTTGGGGATTTCACAAGCTCTGAATGCGGTTCTGGCAAATGGGCATACACCTGATAGATTTTCGCCCCACCATCAAACCTTTTGGTTTTGGATGAAATGTGAGTTTTGACTTTCAAGAAATGCGCACTCTGAAAAACTTTGTTTCTGAATGCGGGAAAAGTTAAAGTTTTTATAAGGCCTATATCTAAAGCTCCTAAAGGAGCACATGGCTACCTTTGGGATATATGATATGGAACCACTCACCATCATACATATTTCATTTGGGAGCAGCTACTGTATTCTCTCTTCAAGATATGCTCTTTTTCACCAACTATGAAACTTAGAGTGCCAAAGCTTGAAATCGTCATTTTGGGGATTTCACAAGCTCTGAATGCGGTTTCTGGCAAATGGGCATACACCTGATAGATTTTCGCCCCACCATCAAACCTGTAGGTTTTGGATGAAATGTGAGTTTTGACTTTCAAGAAATGCGCACTCTGAAAAACTTTGTTTATGAATGCGGGAAAAGTTAACGTTTTTATAAGGCCTATATCTAAAGCTCCTAAAGGAGCACATGGCTACCTTTGGGATATATGATATGGAACCACTCACCATCATACATATTTCATTTGGGAGCAGCTAGTGTATTCTCTCTTCAAGATATGCTCTTTTTCACCAACTATGAAACTTAGAGTGCCAAAGCTTGAAATCGTCATTTTGGGGATTTCACAAGCTCTGAATGCGTTTTCTGGCAAATGGGCATAGACCTGATAGATTTTCGCCCCACCATCAAACCTTTTGGTTTTGGATGAAATGTGAGTTTTGACTTTCAAGAAATGCGCACTCTGAAAAACTTTGTTTATGAATGCGGGAAAAGTTAAAGTTTTTATAAGGCCTATATCTACAGCTCCTAAAGGAGCACATGGCTACCTTTGGGATATATGATATGGAACCACTCACCATCATAGACATTTCTTTTGGGAGCAGCTAGTCTATTCTCTCTTCAAGATATGCTCTTTTTCACCAACTATGAAACTTAGAGTGCCAAAGCTTGAAATCGTCATTTTGGGGATTTCACAAGCTCTGAATGCGGTTTCTGGCAAATGGGCATACACCTGATAGATTTTCGTCCCACCATCAAACCTTTTGGTTTTGGATGAAATGTGAGTTTTGACTTTCAAGAAAGGCGCACTCTGAAAAACTTTGTTTCTGAATGCGGGAAAAGTTAACGTTTTTATAAGGCCTATATCTAAAGCTCCTGAAGGAGCACATGGCTACCTTTGGGATATATGATATGGAACCACTCACCATCATACATATTTCATTTGGGAGCAGCTAGTGTATTCTCTCTTCAAGATATGCTCTTTTTCACCAACTATGAAGCTTAGAGTGCCAAAACTTGAAATCGTCATTTTGGGGATTTCACAAGCTCTGAATGCGGTTTCTGGCAAATGGGCATACACCTGATAGATTTTCGCCCCACCATCAAACCTTTTGGTTTTGGATGAAATGTGAGTTTTGACTTTCAAGAAATGCGCACTCTGAAAAGCTTTGTTTCTGAATGCGGGAAAAGTTAAAGTTGTTATAAGGCCTATATCTAAAGCTCCTAAAGGAGCACATGGCTACCTTTGGGATATATGATATGGAACCACTCACCATCATACATATTTCATTTGGGAGCAGCTAGTGTATTCTCTCTTCAAGATATGCTCTTTTTCACCAACTATGAAGCTTAGAGTGCCAAAGCTTGAAATCGTCATTTTGGGAATTTCACAAGCTCTGAATGCGGTTTCTGGCAAATGGGCATACACCTGATAGATTTTCGTCCCACCATCAAACCTTTTGGTTTTGGATGAAATGTGAGTTTTGACTTTCAAGAAATGCGCACTCTGAAAAACTTTGTTTCTGAATGCGGGAAAAGTTAAAGTTTTTATAAGGCCTATATCTAAAGCTCCTGAAGGAGCACATGGCTACCTTTGGGATATAATATATGGAACCACTCACCATCATACATATTTAATTTGGGAGCAGCTAGTGTATTCTCTCTTCAAGATATGCTCTTTTTCACCAACTATGAAACTTAGAGTGCCAAAGCTTGAAATCGTCATTTTGGGGATTTCACAAGCTCTGAATGCGGTTTCTGGCAAATGGGCATACACCTGATAGATTTTCGTCCCACCATCAAACCTTTTGGTTTTGGATGAAATGTGAGTTTTGACTTTCAAGAAATGCGCACTCTGAAAAACTTTGTTTCTGAATGCGGGAAAAGTTAAAGTTTTTATAAGGCCTATATCTAAAGCTCCTGAAGGAGCACATGGCTACCTTTGGGATATATGATATGGAACCACTCACCATCATACATATTTCATTTGGGAGCAGCTAGTGTATTCTCTCTTCAAGATATGCTCTTTTTCACCAACTATGAAACTTAGAGTGCCAAAGCTTGAAATCGTCATTTTGGGGATTTCACAAGCTCTGAATGCGGTTTCTGGCAAATGGGCATACACCTGATAGATTTTCGCCCCACCATCAAACCTTTTGGTTTTGGATGAAATGTGAGTTTTGACTTTCAAGAAATGCGCACTCTGAAAAACTTTGTTTCTGAATGCGGGAAAAGTTAACATTTTTATAAGGCCTATATCTAAAGCTCCTAAAGGAGCACATGGCTACCTTTGGGATATATGATATGGAACCACTCACCATCATACTTATTTCATTTGGGAGCAGCTAGTGTATTCTCTCTTCAAGATATGCTCTTTTTCACCAACTATGAAACTTAGAGTGCCAAAGCTTGAAATCGTCATTTTGGGGATTTCACAAGCTCTGAATGCGGTTTCTGGCAAATGGGCATACACCTGATAGATTTTCGTCCCACCATCAAACCTTTTGGTTTTGGATGAAATGTGAGTTTTGACTTTCAAGAAATGCGCACTCTGAAAAACTTTGTTTCTGAATGCGGGAAAAGTTAAAGTTTTTATAAGGCCTATATCTAAAGCTCCTAAAGGAGCACATGGCTACCTTTGGGATATGTGATATGGAACCACTCACCATCATACATATTTCATTTGGGAGCAGCTAGTGTATTCTCTCTTCAAGATATGCTCTTTTTCACCAACTATGAAACTTAGAGTGCCAAAGCTTGAAATCATCATTTTGGGGATTTCACAAGCTCTGAATGCGGTTTCTGGCAAATGGGCATACACCTGATAGATTTTCGCCCCACCATCAAACCTTTTGGTTTTGGATGAAATGTGAGTTTTGACTTTCAAGAAATGCGCACTCTGAAAAACTTTGTTTCTGAATGCGGGAAAAGTTAACGTTTTTATAAGGCCTATATCTAAAGCTCCTAAAGGAGCACATGGCTACCTTTGGGATATATGATATGGAACCACTCACCATCATACATATTTCATTTGGGAGCAGCTAGTGTATTCTCTCTTCAAGATATGCTCTTTTTCACCAACTATGAAACTTAGAGTGCCAAAGCTTGAAATCGTCATTTTGGTGATTTCACAAGCTCTGAATGCGGTTTCTGGCAAATGGGCATACACCTGATAGATTTTCGCCCCACCATCAAACCTTTTGGTTTTGGATGAAATGTGAGTTTTGACTTTCAAGAAATGCGCACTCTGAAAAACTTTGTTTCTGAATGCGGGAAAAGTTAAAGTTTTTATAAGGCCTATATCTAAAGCTCCTAAAGGAGCACATGGCTACCTTTGGGATATAATATATGGAACCACTCACCATCATACATATTTCATTTGGGAGCAGCTAGTGTATTCTCTCTTCAAGATATGCTCTTTTTCACCAACTATGAAACTTAGAGTGCCAAAGCTTGAAATCGTCATTTTGGGGATTTCACAAGCTCTGAATGCGGTTTCTGGCAAATGGGCATACACCTGATAGATTTTCGCCCCACCATCAAACCTTTTGGTTTTGGATGAAATGTGAGTTTTGACTTTCAAGAAATGCGCACTCTGAAAAACTTTGTTTCTGAATGCGGGAAAAGTAAAAGTTTTTATAAGGCCTATATCTAAAGCTCCTAAAGGAGCACATGGCTACCTTTGGGATATAATATATGGAACCACTCACCATCATACATATTTCATTTGGGAGCAGCTAGTGTATTCTCTCTTCAAGATATGCTCTTTTTCACCAACTATGAAACTTAGAGTGCCAAAGCTTGAAATCGTCATTTTGGGGATTTCACAAGCTCTGAATGCGGTTTCTGGCAAATGGGCATACACCTGATAGATTTTCGCCCCACCATCAAACCTTTTGGTTTTGGATGAAATGTGAGTTTTGACTTTCAAGAAATGCGCACTCTGAAAAACTTTGTTTCTAAATGCGGGAAAAGTTAAAGTTGTTATAAGGCCTATATCTAAAGCTCCTAAAGGAGCACATGGCTACCTTTGGGATATATGATATGGAACCACTCACCATCATACATATTTCATTTGGGAGCAGCTAGTGTATTCTCTCTTCAAGATCTGCTCTTTTTCACCAACTATCAAACTTAGAGTGCCAAAGCTTGAAATCATCATTTTGGGGATTTCACAAGCTCTGAATGCGGTTTCTGGCAAATGGGCATACACCTGATAGATTTTCGCCCCACCATCAAACCTTTTGGTTTTGGATGAAATGTGAGTTTTGACTTTCAAGAAATGCGCACTCTGAAAAACTTTGTTTCTGAATGCGGGAAAAGTTAACGTTTTTATAAGGCCTATATCTAAAGCTCCTAAAGGAGCACATGGCTACCTTTGGGATATATGATATGGAACCACTCACCATCATACATATTTCATTTGGGAGCAGCTAGTGTATTCTCTCTTCAAGATATGCTCTTTTTCACCAACTATGAAACTTAGAGTGCCAAAGCTTGAAATCGTCATTTTGGGGATTTCACAAGCTCTGAATGCGGTTTCTGGCAAATGGGCATACACCTGATAGATTTTCGCCCCACCATCAAACCTTTTGGTTTTGGATGAAATGTGAGTTTTGACTTTCAAGAAATGCGCACTCTGAAAAACTTTGTTTCTGAATGCGGGAAAAGTAAAAGTTTTTATAAGGCCTATATCTAAAGCTCCTAAAGGAGCACATGGCTACCTTTGGGATATATGATATTACATTACATTACATTACATTATTGGCATTTGGCAGACGCTCTTATCCAGAGCGACGTACAACAAAGTGCATACCCATAACCAGGGATAAGTTCGCTGAAAGACCCTAGAGGTAAGTACAATTTCAACTGCTACCTGTACAACAAAGATAAGGACAAGGGCCATTTTTTTTTTTTTTTTTTTTTTTTTTGAACAAACAAACAAAGAGCAAAAGTCACCAAAGTTAACTATCCAAACACTGCTTACCTAGCCAACTAAAATACTGATACACAAGTCACAGAGACAACAATTAAGGTTCACAGGGAGGTAGGGAGGGATGGGGAGAGGTGCTGTTTGAAGAGGTGTGTCTTCAGCTTGCGCTTGAAGGTGGGGAGGGATTCTATAGTTCTGACCTCAACGGGGAGTTCGTTCCACCACCGTGGAGCCAGAACAGACAGTAGTCGTGAGCGTGAGGTGGAGGTTCTGAGAGGGGGAGGTGCCAAGCGGCCTGTGGAGGCTGAACGAAGAGGTCTGGCAGGGGTGTAGGGTCTGATGATTTTTTGCAGATAAGCTGGGGAAGACCCTTTAACTGCTTGGAAGGCTAGCACCAATGTTTTGAATTTGATGCGAGCCATGACAGGCAGCCAGTGGAGGGAAGTAAGCAGGGGGGTGACGTGTGAGTATTTGGGAAGGTTGAAGACCAGACGAGCTGCTGCATTCTGGATGAGTTGGAGGGGTCTGATGGCAGACGCTGGGAGGCCAGCCAAGAGGGAATTGCAGTAGTCCAGGCGGGACAGAACCATCGCTTGGACCAGGAGCTGGGTCGAGTAGGGGGTGAGAAAGGGGCGGATTCTCCGTATGTTGTATAGGAAGAACCTGCAAGACCGGGTCACCGCCGCAATGTTCTCGGAAAGGGACAGTCTGCTGTCCATCACCACGCCGAGGTTCCTTGCACTGGGTGACGGCGTGAGTGTGGTATCCCCGAGGGAAATGGAGAGATCCAGATGGGGAGAGGTATTAGCAGGGATGAATATCATTTCAGTTTTACCTGGGTTGAGCTTTAGATGGTGGTTGTCCATCCAGCTCTGGATGTCCCTCAGGCAAGCAGAGATACGGGCTGAAACCTGCGTATCAGACGGCGGGAACGAGACGAAGAGTTGGGTATCGTCCGCATAGCAGTGGTAGGATAGCCCATGTGCAGTGATCACAGGGCCAAGGGAGCGAGTGTAGAGAGAAAAAAGAAGCGGGCCAAGGACTGAGCCCTGGGGAACTCCTGTGGCGAGGGGCCGAGGTGTCGATACCGAACCAGCCCAGGCAACCTGGAAGGAGCGACCAGAGAGGTAGGACTCAATCCAGTCCAGGGCTGTGCCACAGATGCCCGTTGCTGACAGGGCAGACAGGAGGATGGAGTGATCCACAGTGTCGAAGGCAGCAGAGAGATCTAGAAGAATGAGGACAGAGGAGAGGGAGGCTGCTCGTGCGGCATGAAGTGACTCACTGACGGAGAGGAGCGCAGTCTCTGTCGAGTGGCCCGATCTGAAGCCAGACTGATGGGGGTCTAGCAGGTTGTTGTTAGAAAAGAAGGAAGAAAGTTGAGTAGAAGCGGCTCGTTCTATAGTTTTAGAAAGGAAAGGAAGAAGAGATACCGGGCGGTAGTTCTGGATGATGGAGGGATCCAGGGTAGGCTTTTTTAGCAGCGGAGTGATGTGGGCCCTCTTGGAGGATGCCGGAAAACAGCCGGAAGACAGGGAGGAGTTGACAAGGGAGGTGACAAATGGGAGAATGTCAGGTGTGATAGTTTGGAGAAGAGAAGAGGGGATAGGGTCAAGGGCACAGGTTGTAGGGCGGTGGCAGAGCAGGAGTTGAGAAACATCAGAGTCTGTAAGGGGGGAGAAAGTGGAAAAGGAAGGGATGGGCCTAGAGGGGGGGAAGGGCACAGTGAGGGGGGCGGCGGTTGTAAAGGATCTGCGGATGACTGCGACCTTCTCATCGAAGAAATCAGCAAAGTCATCAGCAGCGAAGGAGGACTGAGGAGGAGGAGGCGGTGCGTTGAGGAGAGAGGAGAAAATGGAGAAAAGTTTCCGGGGGTTAGAAGCAGAGTTCTGAATTTGCGTTTGATAGTATTTTGCTTTGGCGGCAGTGACATCGGAAGAGAATGCCGCCAGGAGAGACTGGTAAGTCATGAGGTCGGAAGCGTCTCTGGATTTCCCCCACTTCCTCTCCGCTGCGCGGAGGCTGGCCCTGGAGGTACGGAGGGTGTCAGATATCCAAGGACTGGGAGGGGATGTGCGAGGTGGCTTTGAGACAGGGGGACAGAGAGAGTCAAAGGCGGAGGAGAGAGATGAAAGGAGGGTGGCAGATGCAGAGTCAGCGGGGAGTTTGGAGAAGGATTCGAGAGGGGGGAGTGAGGCGGTGACGGTGCTGGCAAAGGAAGAGGGTGAGAGGGAGCGGAGGTTACGGCGGGCTGAGGAAGTGTGGGAGGGAGGAGGGGGAGGAGGATGGGGAGGAAGAGGGAGGGAGAATGAGATGAAGTGGTGATCAGATGTATGCAGAGGGGTAACCGTGAAATTGGAGCATGAGCAGTTCCTTACAAAGACAAGGTCTAGGACATTGCCCGCCTTGTGGGTTGGAGGAGAGTGTTGCAGGGAGAGGCCGAAGGAGTGGATTAGCGGTAGGAAGGCAGCAGACTGGGAGGCTTCTAGGTGGATGTTGAAGTCTCCAAGGAGAATCAGTGGGGTGCCATCCTCAGGGAAGGAGCTGAGAAGGGTATGGATATGGAAGGGTATGGTAGAGATATGGAACCACTCACCATCATACATATTTCATTTGGGAGCAGCTAGTGTATTCTCTCTTCAAGATATGCTCTTTTTCACCAACTATGAAACTTAGAGTGCCAAAGCTTGAAATCGTCATTTTGGGGATTTCTCAAGCTCTGAATGCGGTTTCTGGCAAATGGGCATACACCTGATAGATTTTCGCCCCACCATCAAACCTTTTGGTTTTGGATGAAATGTGAGTTTTGACTTTCAAGAAATGCGCACTCTGAAAAACTTTGTTTCTGAATGCGGGAAAAGTTAACGTTTTTATAAGGCCTATATCTAAAGCTCCTAAAGGAGCACATGGCTACCTTTGGGATATAATATATGGAACCACTCACCATCATACATATTTCATTTGGGAGCAGCTAGTGTATTCTCTCTTCAAGATATGCTCTTTTTCACCAACTATGAAACTTAGAGTGCCAAAGCTTGAAATCGTCATTTTGGGGATTTCACAAGCTCTGAATGCGGTTTCTGGCAAATGGGCATACACCTGATAGATTTTCGCCCCACCATCAAACCTTTTGGTTTTGGATGAAATGTGAGTTTTGACTTTCAAGAAATGCGCACTCTGAAAAACTTTGTTTCTGAATGCGGGAAAAGTTAAAGTTGTTATAAGGCCTATATCTAAAGCTCCTAAAGGAGCACATGGCTACCTTTGGGATATATGATATGGAACCACTCACCATCATACATATTTCATTTGGGAGCAGCTAGTGTATTCTCTCTTCAAGATATGCTCTTTTTCACCAACTATCAAACTTAGAGTGCCAAAGCTTGAAATCATCATTTTGGGGATTTCACAAGCTCTGAATGTGGTTTCTGGCAAATGGGCATACACCTGATAGATTTTCGCCCCACCATCAAACCTTTTGGTTTTGGATGAAATGTGAGTTTTGACTTTCAAGAAATGCGCACTCTGAAAAACTTTGTTTCTGAATGCGGGAAAAGTTAACGTTTTTATAAGGCCTATATCTAAAGCTCCTAAAGGAGCACATGGCTACCTTTGGGATATATGATATGGAACCACTCACCATCATACATATTTCATTCGGGAGCAGCTAGTGTATTCTCTCTTCAAGATATGCTCTTTTTCACCAACTATGAAACTTAGAGTGCCAAAGCTTGAAATCGTCATTTTGGGGATTTCACAAGCTCTGAATGCGGTTTCTGGCAAATGGGCATACACCTGATAGATTTTCGCCCCACCATCAAACCTTTTGGTTTTGGATGAAATGTGAGTTTTGACTTTCAAGAAATGCGCACTCTGAAAAACTTTGTTTCTGAATGCGGGAAAAGTAAAAGTTTTTATAAGGCCTATATCTAAAGCTCCTAAAGGAGCACATGGCTACCTTTGGGATATATGATATGGAACCACTCACCATCATACATATTTCATTTGGGAGCAGCTAGTGTATTCTCTCTTCAAGATATGCTCTTTTTCACCAACTATGAAACTTAGAGTGCCAAAGCTTGAAATCGTCATTTTGGGGATTTCACAAGCTCTGAATGCGGTTTCTGGCAAATGGGCATACACCTGATAGATTTTCGTCCCACCATCAAACCTTTTGGTTTTGGATGAAATGTGAGTTTTGACTTTCAAGAAATGCGCACTCTGAAAAACTTTGTTTCTGAATGCGGGAAAAGTTAAAGTTTTTATAAGGCCTATATCTAAAGCTCCTAAAGGAGCACATGGCTACCTTTGGGATATAATATATGGAACCACTCACCATCATACATATTTCATTTGGGAGCAGCTAGTGTATTCTCTCTTCAAGATATGCTCTTTTTCACCAACTATGAAACTTAGAGTGCCAAAGCTTGAAATCGTCATTTTGGGGATTTCACAAGCTCTGAATGCGGTTTCTGGCAAATGGGCCTACACCTGATAGATTTTCGCCCCACCATCAAACCTTTTGGTTTTGGATGAAATGTGAGTTTTGACTTTCAAGAAATGCGCACTCTGAAAAACTTTGTTTCTGAATGCGGGAAAAGTAAAAGTTTTTATAAGGCCTATATCTAAAGCTCCTAAAGGAGCACATGGCTACCTTTGGGATATAATATATGGAACCACTCACCATCATACATATTTCATTTGGGAGCAGCTAGTGTATTCTCTCTTCAAGATATGCTCTTTTTCACCAACTATGAAACTTAGAGTGCCAAAGCTTGAAATCGTCATTTTGGGGATTTCACAAGCTCTGAATGCGGTTTCTGGCAAATGGGCATACACCTGATAGATTTTCGCCCCACCATCAAACCTTTTGGTTTTGGATGAAATGTGAGTTTTGACTTTCAAGAAATGCGCACTCTGAAAAACTTTGTTTCTGAATGCGGGAAAAGTTAAAGTTGTTATAAGGCCTATATCTAAAGCTCCTAAAGGAGCACATGGCTACCTTTGGGATATATGATATGGAACCACTCACCATCATACATATTTCATTTGGGAGCAGCTAGTGTATTCTCTCTTCAAGATATGCTCTTTTTCACCAACTATCAAACTTAGAGTGCCAAAGCTTGAAATCATCATTTTGGGGATTTCACAAGCTCTGAATGTGGTTTCTGGCAAATGGGCATACACCTGATAGATTTTCGCCCCACCATCAAACCTTTTGGTTTTGGATGAAATGTGAGTTTTGACTTTCAAGAAATGCGCACTCTGAAAAACTTTGTTTCTGAATGCGGGAAAAGTTAACGTTTTTATAAGGCCTATATCTAAAGCTCCTAAAGGAGCACATGGCTACCTTTGGGATATATGATATGGAACCACTCACCATCATACATATTTCATTCGGGAGCAGCTAGTGTATTCTCTCTTCAAGATATGCTCTTTTTCACCAACTATGAAACTTAGAGTGCCAAAGCTTGAAATCGTCATTTTGGGGATTTCACAAGCTCTGAATGCGGTTTCTGGCAAATGGGCATTGATAGATTTTCGCCCCACCATCAAACCTTTTGGTTTTGGATGAAATGTGAGTTTTGACTTTCAAGAAATGCGCACTCTGAAAAACTTTGTTTCTGAATGCGGGAAAAGTTAACGTTTTTATAAGGCCTATATCTAAAGCTCCTAAAGGAGCACATGGCTACCTTTGGGATATATGATATGGAACACTCACCATCATACATATTTCATTTGGGAGCAGCTAGTGTATTCTCTCTTCAAGATATGCTCTTTTTCACCAACTATGAAACTTAGAGTGCCAAAGCTTGAAATCGTCATTTTGGGGATTTCACAAGCTCTGAATGCGGTTTCTGGCAAATGGGCATACACCTGATAGATTTTCGCCCCACCATCAAACCTTTTGGTTTTGGATGAAATGTGAGTTTTGACTTTCAAGAAATGCGCACTCTGAAAAACTTTGTTTCTGAATGCGGGAAAAGTTAAAGTTTTTATAAGGCCTATATCTAAAGCTCCTAAAGGAGCACATGGCTACCTTTGGGATATATGATATGGAACCACTCACCATCATACATATTTCATTTGGGAGCAGCTAGTGTATTCTCTCTTCAAGATATGCTCTTTTTCACCAACTATCAAACTTAGAGTGCCAAAGCTTGAAATCGTCATTTTGGGGATTTCACAAGCTCTGAATGCGGTTTCTGGCAAATGGGCATACACCTGATAGATTTTCGCCCCACCATCAAACCTTTTGGTTTTGGATGAAATGTGAGTTTTGACTTTCAAGAAATGCGCACTCTGAAAAACTTTGTTTCTGAATGCGGGAAAAGTTAACGTTTTTATAAGGCCTATATCTAAAGCTCCTAAAGGAGCACATGGCTACCTTTGGGATATATGATATGGAACCACTCACCATCATACATATTTCATTTGGGAGCAGCTAGTGTATTCTCTCTTCAAGATATGCTCTTTTTCACCAACTATCAAACTTAGAGTGCCAAAGCTTGAAATCGTCATTTTGGGGATTTCACAAGCTCTGAATGCGGTTTCTGGCAAATGGGCATACACCTGATAGATTTTCGCCCCACCATCAAACCTTTTGGTTTTGGATGAAATGTGAGTTTTGACTTTCAAGAAATGCGCACTCTGAAAAACTTTGTTTCTGAATGCGGGAAAAGTTAACGTTTTTATAAGGCCTATATCTAAAGCTCCTAAAGGAGCACATGGCTACCTTTGGGATATATGATATGGAACCACTCACCATCATACATATTTCATTCGGGAGCAGCTAGTGTATTCTCTCTTCAAGATATGCTCTTTTTCACCAACTATGAAACTTAGAGTGCCAAAGCTTGAAATCGTCATTTTGGGGATTTCACAAGCTCTGAATGCGGTTTCTGGCAAATGGGCATACACCTGATAGATTTTCGCCCCACCATCAAACCTTTTGGTTTTGGATGAAATGTGAGTTTTGACTTTCAAGAAATGCGCACTCTGAAAAACTTTGTTTCTGAATGCGGGAAAAGTTAACGTTTTTATAAGGCCTATATCTAAAGCTCCTAAAGGAGCACATGGCTACCTTTGGGATATATGATATGGAACCACTCACCATCATACATATTTCATTTGGGAGCAGCTAGTGTATTCTCTCTTCAAGATATGCTCTTTTTCACCAACTATGAAACTTAGAGTGCCAAAGCTTGAAATCGTCATTTTGGGGATTTCACAAGCTCTGAATGCGGTTTCTGGCAAATGGGCATACACCTGATAGATTTTCGCCCCACCATCAAACCTTTTGGTTTTGGATGAAATGTGAGTTTTGACTTTCAAGAAATGCGCACTCTGAAAAACTTTGTTTCTGAATGCGGGAAAAGTTAAAGTTTTTATAAGGCCTATATCTAAAGCTCCTAAAGGAGCACATGGCTACCTTTGGGATATATGATATGGAACCACTCACCATCATACATATTTCATTTGGGAGCAGCTAGTGTATTCTCTCTTCAAGATATGCTCTTTTTCACCAACTATCAAACTTAGAGTGCCAAAGCTTGAAATCGTCATTTTGGGGATTTCACAAGCTCTGAATGCGGTTTCTGGCAAATGGGCATACACCTGATAGATTTTCGCCCCACCATCAAACCTTTTGGTTTTGGATGAAATGTGAGTTTTGACTTTCAAGAAATGCGCACTCTGAAAAACTTTGTTTCTGAATGCGGGAAAAGTTAACGTTTTTATAAGGCCTATATCTAAAGCTCCTAAAGGAGCACATGGCTACCTTTGGGATATATGATATGGAACCACTCACCATCATACATATTTCATTTGGGAGCAGCTAGTGTATTCTCTCTTCAAGATATGCTCTTTTTCACCAACTATGAAACTTAGAGTGCCAAAGCTTGAAATCGTCATTTTGGGGATTTCACAAGCTCTGAATGCGGTTTCTGGAAAATGGGCATACACCTGATAGATTTTCGCCCCACCATCAAACCTTTTGGTTTTGGATGAAATGTGAGTTTTGACTTTCAAGAAATGCGCACTCTGAAAAACTTTGTTTCCTAATGCGGGAAAAGTTAACATTTTTATAAGGCCTATATCTAAAGCTCCTAAAGGAGCACATGGCTACCTTTGGGATATATGATATGGAACCACTCACCATCATACATATTTCATTTGGGAGCAGCTAGTGTATTCTCTCTTCAAGATATGCTCTTTTTCACCAACTATGAAGCTTAGAGTGCCAAAGCTTGAAATCGTCATTTTGGGGATTTCACAAGCTCTGAATGCGGTTTCTGGCAAATGGGCATACACCTGATCGATTTTCGCCCCACCATCAAACCTTTTGGTTTTGGATGAAATGTGAGTTTTGACTTTCAAGAAATGCGCACTCTGAAAAACTTTGTTTCTGAATGCGGGAAAAGTTAACGTTTTTATAAGGCCTATATCTAAAGCTCCTAAAGGAGCACATGGCTACCTTTGGGATATATGATATGGAACCACTCACCATCATACATATTTCATTTGGGAGCAGTTAGTGTATTCTCTCTTCAAGATATGCTCTTTTTCACCAACTATGAAGCTTAGAGTGCCAAAGCTTGAAATCGTCATTTTGGGGATTTCACAAGCTCTGAATGCGGTTTCTGGCAAATGGGCATACACCTGATAGATTTTCGTCCCACCATCAAACCTTTTGGTTTTGGATGAAATGTGAGTTTTGACTTTCAAGAAATGCGCACTCTGAAAAACTTTGTTTCTGAATGCGGGAAAAGTTAAAGTTTTTATAAGGCCTATATCTAAAGCTCCTGAAGGAGCACATGGCTACCTTTGGGATATAATATATGGAACCACTCACCATCATACATATTTAATGTGGGAGCAGCTAGTGTATTCTCTCTTCAAGATATGCTCTTTTTCACCAACTATGAAACTTAGAGTGCCAAAGCTTGAAATCATCATTTTGGGGATTTCACAAGCTCTGAATGCGGTTTCTGGCAAATGGGCATACACCTGATAGATTTTCGCCCCACCATCAAACCTGTAGGTTTTGGATGAAATGTGAGTTTTGACTTTCAAGAAATGCGCACTCTGAAAAACTTTGTTTCTGAATGCGGGAAAAGTTAACGTTTTTATAAGGCCTATATCTAAAGCTCCTAAAGGAGCACATGGCTACCTTTGGGATATATGATATGGAACTACTCACCATCATACATATTTCATTTGGGAGCAGCTAGTGTATTCTCTCTTCAAGATATGCTCTTTTTCACCAACTATGAAACTTAGAGTGCCAAAGCTTGAAATCGTCATTTTGGGGATTTCACAAGCTCTGAATGCGGTTTCTGGCAAATGGGCATACACCTGATAGATTTTCGTCCCACCATCAAACCTTTTGGTTTTGGATGAAATGTGAGTTTTGACTTTCAAGAAATGCGCACTCTGAAAAACTTTGTTTCTGAATGCGGGAAAAGTTAAAGTTTTTATAAGGCCTATATCTAAAGCTCCTAAAGGAGCACATGGCTACCTTTGGGATATGTGATATGGAACCACTCACCATCATACATATTTCATTTGGGAGCAGCTAGTGTATTCTCTCTTCAAGATATGCTCTTTTTCACCAACTATGAAACTTAGAGTGCCAAAGCTTGAAATCATCATTTTGGGGATTTCACAAGCTCTGAATGCGGTGTCTGGCAAATGGGCATACACTGATAGATTTTCGCCCCACCATCAAACCTTTTGGTTTTGGATGAAATGTGAGTTTTGACTTTCAAGAAATGCGCACTCTGAAAAACTTTGTTTCTGAATGCGGGAAAAGTTAACGTTTTTATAAGGCCTATATCTAAAGCTCCTAAAGGAGCACATGGCTACCTTTGGGATATATGATATGGAACCACTCACCATCATACATATTTCATTTGGGAGCAGCTAGTGTATTCTCTCTTCAAGATATGCTCTTTTTCACCAACTATGAAACTTAGAGTGCCAAAGCTTGAAATCGTCATTTTGGGGATTTCACAAGCTCTGAATGCGGTTTCTGGCAAATGGGCATACACCTGATAGATTTTCGCCCCACCATCAAACCTTTTGGTTTTGGATGAAATGTGAGTTTTGACTTTCAAGAAATGCGCACTCTGAAAAACTTTGTTTCTGAATGCGGGAAAAGTTAACGTTTTTATAAGGCCTATATCTAAAGCTCCTAAAGGAGCACATGGCTACCTTTGGGATATATGATATGGAACCACTCACCATCATACATATTTCATTTGGGAGCAGCTAGTGTATTCTCTCTTCAAGATATGCTCTTTTTCACCAACTATGAAACTTAGAGTGCCAAAGCTTGAAATCGTCATTTTGGGGATTTCACAAGCTCTGAATGCGGTTTCTGGCAAATGGGCATACACCTGATAGATTTTCGCCCCACCATCAAACCTTTTGGTTTTGGATGAAATGTGAGTTTTGACTTTCAAGAAATGCGCACTTTGAAAAACTTTGTTCTGAATGCGGGAAAAGTTAAAGTTTTTATAAGGCCTATATCTAAAGCTCCTGAAGGAGCACATGGCTACCTTTGGGATATATGATATGGAACCACTCACCATCATACATATTTCATTTGGGAGCAGCTAGTGTATTCTCTCTTCAAGATATGCTCTTTTTCACCAACTATGAAACTTAGAGTGCCAAAGCTTGAAATCGTCATTTTGGGGATTTCACAAGCTCTGAATGCGGTTTCTGGCAAATGGGCATACACCTGATAGATTTTCGTCCCACCATCAAACCTTTTGGTTTTGGATGAAATGTGAGTTTTGACTTTCAAGAAATGCGCACTCTGAAAAACTTTGTTTCTGAATGCGGGAAAAGATAAAGTTTTTATAAGGCCTATATCTAAAGCTCCTAAAGGAGCACATGGCTACCTTTGGGATATATGATATGGAACCACTCACCATCATACATATTTCATTTGGGAGCAGCTAGTGTATTCTCTCTTCAAGATATGCTCTTTTTCACCAACTATGAAACTTAGAGTGCCAAAGCTTGAAATCGTCATTTTGGGGATTTCACAAGCTCTGAATGCGGTTTCTGGCAAATGGGCATACACCTGATAGATTTTCGCCCCACCATCAAACCTTTTGGTTTTGGATGAAATGTGAGTTTTGACTTTCAAGAAATGCGCACTCTGAAAAACTTTGTTTCTGAATGCGGGAAAAGTTAACATTTTTATAAGGCCTATATCTAAAGCTCCTAAAGGAGCACATGGCTACCTTTGGGATATATGATATGGAACCACTCACCATCATACATATTTCATTTGGGAGCAGCTAGTGTATTCTCTCTTCAAGATATGCTCTTTTTCACCAACTATGAAGCTTAGAGTGCCAAAGCTTGAAATCGTCATTTTGGGGATTTCACAAGCTCTGAATGCGGTTTCTGGCAAATGGGCATACACCTGATAGATTTTCGCCCCACCATCAAACCTTTTGGTTTTGGATGAAATGTGAGTTTTGACTTTCAAGAAATGCGCACTCTGAAAAACTTTGTTTCCTAATGCGGGAAAAGTTAAAGTTTTTATAAGGCCTATATCTAAAGCTCCTAAAGGAGCACATGGCTACCTTTGGGATATATGATATGGAACCACTCACCATCATACATATTTCATTTGGAGCAGCTAGTGTATTCTCTCTTCAAGATATGCTCTTTTTCACCAACTATGAAGCTTAGAGTGCCAAAGCTTGAAATCGTCATTTTGGGGATTTCACAAGCTCTGAATGCGGTTTCTGGCAAATGGGCATACACCTGATAGATTTTCGCCCCACCATCAAACCTTTTGGTTTTGGATGAAATGTGAGTTTTGACTTTCAAGAAATGCGCACTCTGAAAAACTTTGTTTCTGAATGCGGGAAAGTTAAAGTTTTTATAAGGCCTATATCTAAAGCTCCTGAAGGAGCACATGGCTACCTTTGGGATATATGATATGGAACCACTCACCATCATACATATTTCATTTGGGAGCAGCTAGTGTATTCTCTCTTCAAGATATGCTCTTTTTCACCAACTATCAAACTTAGAGTGCCAAAGCTTGAAATCGTCATTTTGGGGATTTCACAAGCTCTGAATGCGGTTTCTGGCAAATGGGCATACACCTGATAGATTTTCGTCCCACCATCAAACCTTTTGGTTTTGGATGAAATGTGAGTTTTGACTTTCAAGAAATGCGCACTCTGAAAAACTTTGTTTCTGAATGCGGGAAAAGTTAACGTTTTTATAAGGCCTATATCTAAAGCTCCTAAAGGAGCACATGGCTACCTTTGGGATATATGATATGGAACCACTCACCATCATACATATTTCATTTGGGAGCAGCTAGTGTATTCTCTCTTCAAGATATGCTCTTTTTCACCAACTATCAAACTTAGAGTGCCAAAGCTTGAAATCGTCATTTTGGGGATTTCACAAGCTCTGAATGCGGTTTCTGGCAAATGGGCATACACCTGATAGATTTTCGCCCCACCATCAAACCTTTTGGTTTTGGATGAAATGTGAGTTTTGACTTTCAAGAAATGCGCACTCTGAAAAACTTTGTTTCTGAATGCGGGAAAAGTTAACGTTTTTATAAGGCCTATATCTAAAGCTCCTAAAGGAGCACATGGCTACCTTTGGGATATATGATATGGAACCACTCACCATCATACATATTTCATTTGGGAGCAGCTAGTGTATTCTCTCTTCAAGATATGCTCTTTTTCACCAACTATGAAACTTAGAGTGCCAAAGCTTGAAATCGTCATTTTGGGGATTTCACAAGCTCTGAATGCGGTTTCTGGCAAATGGGCATACACCTGATAGATTTTGGCCCAACATCAAACCTTTTGGTTTTGGATGAAATGTGAGTTTTGACTTTCAAGAAATGCGCACTCTGAAAAACTTTGTTTCTGAATGCGGGAAAAGTTAACGTTTTTATAAGGCCTATATCTAAAGCTCCTAAAGGAACACATGGCTACCTTTGGGATATATGATATGGAACCACTCACCATCATACATATTTCATTTGGGAGCAGCTAGTGTATTCTCTCTTCAAGATATGCTCTTTTTCACCAACTATGAAGCTTAGAGTGCCAAAGCTTGAAATCGTCATTTTGGGGATTTCACAAGCTCTGAATGCGGTTTCTGGCAAATGGGCATACACCTGATAGATTTTCGCCCCACCATCAAACCTTTTGGTTTTGGATGAAATGTGAGTTTTGACTTTCAAGAAATGCGCACTCTGAAAAACTTTGTTTCTGAATGCGGGAAAAGTTAACGTTTTTATAAGGCCTATATCTAAAGCTCCTGAAGGAGCACATGGCTACCTTTGGGATATATGATATGGAACCACTCACCATCATACATATTTCATTTGGGAGCAGCTAGTGTATTCTCTCTTCAAGATATGCTCTTTTTCACCAACTATGAAACTTAGAGTGCCAAAGCTTGAAATCGTCATTTTGGGGATTTCACAAGCTCTGAATGCGGTTTCTGGCAAATGGGCATACACCTGATAGATTTTCGCCCCACCATCAAACCTTTTGGTTTTGGATGAAATGTGAGTTTTGACTTTCAAGAAATGCGCACTCTGAAAAACTTTGTTTCTGAATGCGGGAAAAGTTAACGTTTTTATAAGGCCTATATCTAAAGCTCCTAAAGGAGCACATGGCTACCTTTGGGATATATGATATGGAACCACTCACCATCATACATATTTCATTTGGGAGCAGCTAGTGTATTCTCTCTTCAAGATATGCTCTTTTTCACCAACTATGAAACTTAGAGTGCCAAAGCTTGAAATCGTCATTTTGGGGATTTCACAAGCTCTGAATGCGGTTTCTGGCAAATGGGCATACACCTGATAGATTTTCGCCCCACCATCAAACCTTTTGGTTTTGGATGAAATGTGAGTTTTGACTTTCAAGAAATGCGCACTCTGAAAAACTTTGTTCCTGAATGCGGGAAAAGTTAAAGTTTTTATAAGGCCTATATCTAAAGCTCCTGAAGGAGCACATGGCTACCTTTGGGATATATGATATGGAACCACTCACCATCATACATATTTCATTTGGGAGCAGCTAGTGTATTCTCTCTTCAAGATATGCTCTTTTTCACCAACTATGAAACTTAGAGTGCCAAAGCTTGAAATCGTCATTTTGGGGATTTCACAAGCTCTGAATGCGGTTTCTGGCAAATGGGCATACACCTGATAGATTTTCGTCCCACCATCAAACCTTTTGGTTTTGGATGAAATGTGAGTTTTGACTTTCAAGAAATGCGCACTCTGAAAAACTTTGTTTCTGAATGCGGGAAAAGTTAAAGTTTTTATAAGGCCAATATCTAAAGCTCCTAAAGGAGCACATGGCTACCTTTGGGATATATGATATGGAACCACTCACCATCATACATATTTCATTTGGGAGCAGCTAGTGTATTCTCTCTTCAAGATATGCTCTTTTTCACCAACTATGAAACTTAGAGTGCCAAAGCTTGAAATCGTCATTTTGGGGATTTCACAAGCTCTGAATGCGGTTTCTGGCAAATGGGCATACACCTGATAGATTTTCGCCCCACCATCAAACCTTTTGGTTTTGGATGAAATGTGAGTTTTTACTTTCAAGAAATGCGCACTCTGAAAAACTTTGTTTCTGAATGCGGGAAAAGTTAAAGTTTTTATAAGGCCTATATCTAAAGCTTTTGAAGGAGCACATGGCTACCTTTGGGATATATGATATGGAACCACTCACCATCATTCATATTTAATTTGGGAGCAGCTAGTGTATTCTCTCTTCAAGATATGCTCTTTTTCACCAACTATGAAACTTAGAGTGCCAAAGCTTGAAATCGTCATTTTGGGGATTTCACAAGCTCTGAATGCGGTTTCTGGCAAATGGGCATACACGTGATAGATTTTCGCCCCACCATCAAACCTTTTGGTTTTGGATGAAATGTGAGTTTTGACTTTCAAGAAATGCGCAATCTGAAAGACTTTGTTTCTGAATGCGGGAAAAGTTAAAGTTTTTATAAGGCCTATATCTAAAGCTCCTAAAGGAGCACATGGCTACCTTTGGGATATATGATATGGAACCACTCACCATCATACATATTTCATTTGGGAGCAGCTAGTGTATTCTCTCTTCAAGATATGCTCTTTTTCACCAACTATGAAACTTAGAGTGCCAAAGCTTGAAATCGTCATTTTGGGGATTTCACAAGCTCTGAATGCGGTTTCTGGCAAATGGGCATACACCTGATAGATTTTCGCCCCACCATCAAACCTTTTGGTTTTGGATGAAATGTGAGTTTTGACTTTCAAGAAATGCGCACTCTAAAAAACTTTGTTTCTGAATGCGGGAAAAGTTAAAGTTTTTATAAGGCCTATATCTATAGCTCCTAAAGGAGCACATGGCTACCTTTGGGATATATGATATGGAACCACTCACCATCATACATATTTCATTTGGGAGCAGCTAGTGTATTCTCTCTTCAAGATATGCTCTTTTTCACCAACTATGAAACTTAGAGTGCCAAAGCTTGAAATCGTCATTTTGGGGATTTCACAAGCTCTGAATGAGGTTTCTGGCAAATGGGCATACACCTGATAGATTTTCGCCCCACCATCAAACCTTTTGGTTTTGGATGAAATGTGAGTTTTGACTTTCAAGAAATGCGCACTCTGAAAAACTTTGTTTCTGAATGCGGGAAAAGTTAAAGTTTTTATAAGGCCTATATCTAAAGCTCCTAAAGGAGCACATGACTACCTTTGGGATATAATATATGGAACCACTCACCATCATACATATTTCATTTGGGAGCAGCTAGTGTATTCTCTCTTCAAGATATGCTCTTTTTCACCAACTATGAAACTTAGAGTGCCAAAGCTTGAAATCGTCATTTTGGGGATTTCACAAGCTCTGAATGCGGTTTCTGGCAAATGGGCATACACCTGATAGATTTTCGCCCCACCATCAAACCTTTTGGTTTTGGATGAAATGTGAGTTTTGACTTTCAAGAAATGCGCACTCTGAAAAACTTTGTTTCTGAATGCGGGAAAAGTTAAAGTTTTTATAAGGCCTATATCTAAAGCTCCTAAAGGAGCACATGGCTACCTTTGGGATATATGATATGGAACCACTCACCATCATACATATTTCATTTGGGAGCAGCTAGTGTATTCTCTCTTCAAGATATGCTCTTTTTCACCAACTATGAAACTTAGAGTGCCAAAGCTTGAAATCGTCATTTTGGGGATTTCACAAGCTCTGAATGCGGTTTCTGGCAAATGGGCATACACCTGATAGATTTTCGCCCCACCATCAAACCTTTTGGTTTTGGATGAAATGTGAGTTTTGACTTTCAAGAAATGCGCACTCTGAAAAACTTTGTTTCTGAATGCGGGAAAAGTTAAAGTTTTTATAAGGCCTATATCTAAAGCTCCTAAAGGAGCACATGGCTACCTTTGGGATATATGATATGGAACCACTCACCATCATACATATTTCATTTGGGAGCAGCTAGTGTATTCTCTCTTCAAGATATGCTCTTTTTCACCAACTATGAAACTTAGAGTGCCAAAGCTTGAAATCGTCATTTTGGGGATTTCACAAGCTCTGAATGCGGTTTCTGGCAAATGGGCATCCACGTGATAGATTTTCGTCCCACCATCAAACCTTTTGGTTTTGGATGAAATCTGAGTTTTGACTTTCAAGAAATGCGCACTCTGAAAAACTTTGTTTCTGAATGCGGGAAAAGTAAAAGTTTTTATAAGGCCTATATCTAAAGCTCCTAAAGGAGCACATGGCTACCTTTGGGATATAATATATGGAACCACTCACCATCATACATATTTCATTTGGGAGCAGCTAGTGTATTCTCTCTTCAAGATATGCTCTTTTTCACCAACTATGAAACTTAGAGTGCCAAAGCTTGAAATCGTCATTTTGGGGATTTCACAAGCTCTGAATGCGGTTTCTGGCAAATGGGCATACACCTGATAGATTTTCGCCCCACCATCAAACCTTTTGGTTTTGGATGAAATGTGAGTTTTGACTTTCAAGAAATGCGCACTCTGAAAAACTTTGTTTCTGAATGCGGGAAAAGTTAAAGTTGTTATAAGGCCTATATCTAAATCTCCTAAAGGAGCACATGGCTACCTTTGGGATATATGATATGGAACCACTCACCATCATACATATTTCATTTGGGAGCAGCTAGTGTATTCTCTCTTCAAGATATGCTCTTTTTCACCAACTATGAAACTTAGAGTGCCAAAGCTTGAAATCGTCATTTTGGGGATTTCACAAGCTCTGAATGCGGTTTCTGGCAAATGGGCATACACCTGATAGATTTTCGCCCCACCATCAAACCTTTTGGTTTTGGATGAAATGTGAGTTTTGACTTTCAAGAAATGCGCACTCTGAAAAACTTTGTTTCTGAATGCGGGAAAAGTTAAAGTTGTTATAAGGCCTATATCTAAATCTCCTAAAGGAGCACATGGCTACCTTTGGGATATATGATATGGAACCACTCACCATCATACATATTTCATTTGGGAGCAGCTAGTGTATTCTCTCTTCAAGATATGCTCTTTTTCACCAACTATGAAACTTAGAGTGCCAAAGCTTGAAATCGTCATTTTGGGGATTTCACAAGCTCTGAATGCGGTTTCTGGCAAATGGGCATACACCTGAAAGATTTTCGCCCCACCATCAAACCTTTTGGTTTTGGATGAAATGTGAGTTTTGACTTTCAAGAAATGCGCACTCTGAAAAACTTTGTTTCTGAATGCGGGAAAAGTTAAAGTTTTTATAAGGCCTATATCTAAAGCTCCTAAAGGAGCACATGGCTACCTTTGGGATATATGATATGGAACCACTCACCATCATACATATTTCATTTGGGAGCAGCTAGTGTATTCTCTCTTCAAGATATGCTCTTTTTCACCAACTATGAAACTTAGAGTGCCAAAGCTTGAAATCGTCATTTTGGGGATTTCACAAGCTCTGAATGCGGTTTCTGGCAAATGGGCCTACACCTGATAGATTTTCGCCCCACCATCAAACCTTTTGGTTTTGGATGAAATGTGAGTTTTGACTTTCAAGAAATGCGCACTCTGAAAAACTTTGTTTCTGAATGCGGGAAAAGTTAAAGTTTTTATAAGGCCTATATCTAAAGCTCCTAAAGGAGCACATGGCTACCTTTGGGATATATGATATGGAACCACTCACCATCATACATATTTCATTTGGGAGCAGCTAGTGTATTCTCTCTTCAAGATATGCTCTTTTTCACCAACTATGAAACTTAGAGTGCCAAAGCTTGAAATCGTCATTTTGGGGATTTCACAAGCTCTGAATGCGGTTTCTGGCAAATGGGCATACACGTGATAGATTTTCGTCCCACCATCAAACCTTTTGGTTTTGGATGAAATCTGAGTTTTGACTTTCAAGAAATGCGCACTCTGAAAAACTTTGTTTCTGAATGCGGGAAAAGTAAAAGTTTTTATAAGGCCTATATCTAAAGCTCCTAAAGGAGCACATGGCTACCTTTGGGATATAATATATGGAACCACTCACCATCATACATATTTCATTTGGGAGCAGCTAGTGTATTCTCTCTTCAAGATATGCTCTTTTTCACCAACTATGAAACTTAGAGTGCCAAAGCTTGAAATCGTCATTTTGGGGATTTCACAAGCTCTGAATGCGGTTTCTGGCAAATGGGCATACACCTGATAGATTTTCGCCCCACCATCAAACCTTTTGGTTTTGGATGAAATGTGAGTTTTGACTTTCAAGAAATGCGCACTCTGAAAAACTTTGTTTCTGAATGCGGGAAAAGTTAAAGTTGTTATAAGGCCTATATCTAAATCTCCTAAAGGAGCACATGGCTACCTTTGGGATATATGATATGGAACCACTCACCATCATACATATTTAATTTGGGAGCAGCTAGTGTATTCTCTCTTCAAGATATGCTCTTTTTCACCAACTATGAAACTTAGAGTGCCAAAGCTTGAAATCGTCATTTTGGGGATTTCACAAGCTCTGAATGCGGTTTCTGGCAAATGGGCATACACCTGATAGATTTTCGCCCCACCATCAAACCTTTTGGTTTTGGATGAAATGTGAGTTTTGACTTTCAAGAAATGCGCACTCTGAAAAACTTTGTTTCTGAATGCGGGAAAAGTTAAAGTTGTTATAAGGCCTATATCTAAATCTCCTAAAGGAGCACATGGCTACCTTTGGGATATATGATATGGAACCACTCACCATCATACATATTTCATTTGGGAGCAGCTAGTGTATTCTCTCTTCAAGATATGCTCTTTTTCACCAACTATGAAACTTAGAGTGCCAAAGCTTGAAATCGTCATTTTGGGGATTTCACAAGCTCTGAATGCGGTTTCTGGCAAATGGGCATACACCTGAAAGATTTTCGCCCCACCATCAAACCTTTTGGTTTTGGATGAAATGTGAGTTTTGACTTTCAAGAAATGCGCACTCTGAAAAACTTTGTTTCTGAATGCGGGAAAAGTTAAAGTTTTTATAAGGCCTATATCTAAAGCTCCTAAAGGAGCACATGGCTACCTTTGGGATATATGATATGGAACCACTCACCATCATACATATTTCATTTGGGAGCAGCTAGTGTATTCTCTCTTCAAGATATGCTCTTTTTCACCAACTATGAAACTTAGAGTGCCAAAGCTTGAAATCGTCATTTTGGGGATTTCACAAGCTCTGAATGCGGTTTCTGGCAAATGGGCCTACACCTGATAGATTTTCGCCCCACCATCAAACCTTTTGGTTTTGGATGAAATGTGAGTTTTGACTTTCAAGAAATGCGCACTCTGAAAAACTTTGTTTCTGAATGCGGGAAAAGTTAAAGTTTTTATAAGGCCTATATCTAAAGCTCCTAAAGGAGCACATGGCTACCTTTGGGATATATGATATGGACCCACTCACCATCATACATATTTCATTTGGGAGCAGCTAGTGTATTCTCTCTTCAAGATATGCTCTTTTTCACCAACTATGAAACTTAGAGTGCCAAAGCTTGAAATCGTCATTTTGGGGATTTCACAAGCTCTGAATGCGGTTTCTGGCAAATGGGCATACACCTGATAGATTTTCGCCCCACCATCAAACCTTTTGGTTTTAGATGAAATCTGAGTTTTGACTTTCAAGAAATGCGCACTCTGAAAAACTTTGTTTCTGAATGCGGGAAAAGTTAAAGTTTTTATAAGGCCTATATCTAAAGCTCCTAAAGGAGCACATGGCTACCTTTGGGATATATGATATGGAACCACTCACCATCATACATATTTCATTTGGGAGCAGCTAGTGTATTCTCTCTTCAAGATATGCTCTTTTTCACCAACTATGAAACTTAGAGTGCCAAAGCTTGAAATCGTCATTTTGGGGATTTCACAAGCTCTGAATGCGGTTTCTGGCAAATGGGCATACACCTGATAGATTTTCGCCCCACCATCAAACCTTTTGGTTTTGGATGAAATGTGAGTTTTGACTTTCAAGAAATGCGCACTCTGAAAAACTTTGTTTCTGAATGCGGGAAAAGTTAAAGTTGTTATAAGGCCTATATCTAAAGCTCCTAAAGGAGCACATGGCTACCTTTGGGATATATGATATAGAACCACTCACCATCATACATATTTCATTTGGGAGCAGCTAGTGTATTCTCTCTTCAAGATATGCTCTTTTTCACCAACTATGAAACTTACAGTGCCAAAGCTTGAAATCGTCATTTTGGGGATTTCACAAGCTCTGAATGCGGTTTCTGGCAAATGGGCATACACCTGATAGATTTTCGCCCCACCATCAAACCTTTTGGTTTTGGATGAAATCTGAGTTTTGACTTTCAAGAAATGCGCACTCTGAAAAACTTTGTTTCTGAATGGGGGAAAAGTTAAAGTTGTTATAGGGCCTATATCTAAAGCTCCTAAAGGAGCACATGGCTACCTTTGGGATATATGATATGTAACCACTCACCATCATACATATTTCATTTGGGAGCAGCTAGTGTATTCTCTCTTCAAGATATTCTCTTTTTCACCAACTATCAAACTTAGAGTGCCAAAGCTTGAAATCGTCATTTTGGGGATTTCACAAGCTCTGAATGCGGTTTCTGGCAGATGGGCATACACCTGAAAGATTTTCGCCCCACCATCAAACTTTTGGTTTTGGATGAAATGTGAGTTTTGACTTTCAAGAAATGCGCACTCTGAAAAACTTTGTTTCTGAATGCGGGAAAAGTTAAAGTTGTTATAAGGCCTATATCTAAAGCTCCTAAAGGAGCACATGGCTACCTTTGGGATATATGATATGTAACCACTCACCATCATACATATTTCATTTGGGAGCAGCTAGTGTATTCTCTCTTCAAGATATGCTCTTTTTCACCAACTATGAAACTTAGAGTGCCAAAGCTTGAAATCGTCATTTTGGGGATTTCACAAGCTCTGAATGCGGTTTCTGGCAAATGGGCATACACCTGAAAGATTTTCGCCCCACCATCAAACCTTTTGGTTTTGGATGAAATGTGAGTTTTGACTTTCAAGAAATGCGCACTCTGAAAAACTTTGTTTCTGAATGCGGGAAAAGTTAAAGTTTTTATAAGGCCTATATCTAAAGCTCCTGAAGGAGCACATGGCTACCTTTGGGATATATGATATGGAACCACTCACCATCATACATATTTCATTTGGGAGCAGCTAGTGTATTCTCTCTTCAAGATATGCTCTTTTTCACCAACTATGAAACTTAGAGTGCCAAAGCTTGAAATCGTCATTTTGGGGATTTCACAAGCTCTGAATGCGGTTTCTGGCAAATGGGCATACACCTGAAAGATTTTCGCCCCACCATCAAACTTTTGGTTTTGGATGAAATGTGAGTTTTGACTTTCAAGAAATGCGCACTCTGAAAAACTTTGTTTCTGAATGCGGGAAAAGTTAAAGTTTTTATAAGGCCTATATCTAAAGCTCCTGAAGGAGCACATGGCTACCTTTGGGATATATGATATGGAACCACTCACCATCATACATATTTCATTTGGGAGCAGCTAGTGTATTCTCTCTTCAAGATATGCTCTTTTTCACCAACTATGAAACAGAGTGCCAAAGCTTGAAATCGTCATTTTGGGGATTTCACAAGCTCTGAATGCGGTTTCTGGCAAATGGGCATACACCTGATAGATTTTCGCCCCAGCATCAAACCTTTTGGTTTTGGATGAAATGTGAGTTTTGACTTTCAAGAAATGCGCACTCTGAAAAACTTTGTTTCTGAATGCGGGAAAAGTTAAAGTTTTTATAAGGCCTATATCTAAAGCTCCTAAAGGAGCACATGGCTACCTTTGGGATATAATATATGGAACCACTCACCATCATACATATTTCATTTGGGAGCAGCTAGTGTATTCTCTCTTCAAGATATGCTCTTTTTCACCAACTATGAAACTTAGAGTGCCAAAGCTTGAAATCGTCATTTTGGGGATTTCACAAGCTCTGAATGCGGTTTCTGGCAAATGGGCATACACCTGATAGATTTTCGCCCCACCATCAAACCTTTTGGTTTTGGATGAAATGTGAGTTTTGACTTTCAAGAAATGCGCACTCTGAAAAACTTTGTTTCTGAATGCGGGAAAGGTTAATGTTTTTATAAGGCCTATATCTAAAGCTCCTAAAGGAGCACATGGCTACCTTTGGGATATATGATATGGAACCACTCACCATCATACATATTTCATTTGGGAGCAGCTAGTGTATTCTCTCTTCAAGATATGCTCTTTTTCACCAACTATGAAACTTAGAGTGCCAAAGCTTGAAATCGTCATTTTGGGGATTTCACAAGCTCTGAATGCGGTTTCTGGCAAATGGGCATACACCTGATATATTTTCGCCCCACCATCAAACCTTTTGGTTTTGGATGAAATGTGAGTTTTGACTTTCAAGAAATGCGCACTCTGAAAAACTTTGTTTCTGAATGCGGGAAAAGTTAAAGTTGTTATAAGGCCTATATCGAAAGCTCCTGAAGGAGCACATGGCTACCTTTGGGATATATGATATGGAACCACTCACCATCATACATATTTCATTTGGGAGCAGCTAGTGTATTCTCTCTTCAAGATATGCTCTTTTTCACCAACTATGAAACTTAGAGTGCCAAAGCTTGAAATCGTCATTTTGGGGATTTCACAAGCTCTGAATGCGGTTTCTGGCAAATGGGCATACACCTGATAGATTTTCGCCCCACCATCAAACCTTTTGGTTTTGGATGAAATGTGAGTTTTGACTTTCAAGAAATGCGCACTCTGAAAAACTTTGTTTCTGAATGCGGGAAAAGTTAAAGTTGTTATAAGGCCTATATCTAAAGCTCCTGAAGGAGCACATGGCTACCTTTGGGATATATGATAGGGAACCACTCACCATCATACATATTTCATTTGGGAGCAGCTAGTGTATTCTCTCTTCAAGATATGCTCTTTTTCACCAACTATGAAACTTAGAGTGCCAAAGCTTGAAATCGTCATTTTGGGGATTTCACAAGCTCTGAATGCGGTTTCTGGCAAATGGGCATACACCTGATAGATTTTCGCCCCACCATCAAACCTTTTGGTTTTGGATGAAATGTGAGTTTTGACTTTCAAGAAATGCGCACTCTGAAAAACTTTGTTTCTGAATGCGGGAAAAGTTAAAGTTTTTATAAGGCCTATATCTAAAGCTCCTAAAGGAGCACATGGCTACCTTTGGGATATATGATATGGAACCACTCACCATCATACATATTTCATTTGGGAGCAGCTAGTGTATTCTCTCTCCATGATATGCTCTTTTTCACCAACTATGAAACTTAGAGTGCCAAAGCTTGAAATCGTCATTTTGGGGATTTCACAAGCTCTGAATGCGGTTTCTGGCAAATGGGCATACACCTGATAGATTTTCGCCCCACCATCAAACCTTTTGGTTTTGGATGAAATGTGAGTTTTGACTTGCAAGAAATGCGCACTCTGAAAAACTTTGTTTCTGAATGCGGGAAAAGTTAAAGTTGTTATAAGGCCTATATCTAAAGCTCCTAAAGGAGCACATGGCTACCTTTGGGATATATGATATGGAACCACTCACCATCATACATATTTCATTTGGGAGCAGCTAGTGTATTCTCTCTTCAAGATATGCTCTTTTTCACCAACTATGAAACTTAGAGTGCCAAAGCTTGAAATCGTCATTTTGGGGATTTCACAAGCTCTGAATGCGGTTTCTGGCAAATGGGCATACACCTGATAGATTTTCGCCCCACCATCAAACCTTTTGGTTTTGGATGAAATGTGAGTTTTGACTTTCAAGAAATGCGCACTCTGAAAAACTTTGTTTCTGAATGCGGGAAAAGTTAATGTTTTTATAAGGCCTATATCTAAAGCTCCTGAAGGAGCACATGGCTACCTTTGGGATATATGATATGGAACCACTCACCATCATACATATTTCATTTGGGAGCAGCTAGTGTATTCTCTCTTCAAGATATGCTCTTTTTCACCAACTATGAAACTTAGAGTGCCAAAGCTTGAAATCGTCATTTTGGTGATTTCACAAGCTCTGAATGCGGTTTCTGGCAAATGGGCATACACCTGATAGATTTTCGCCCCATCATCAAACCTTTTGGTTTTGGATGAAATGTGAGTTTTGACTTTCAAGAAATGCGCACTCTGAAAAACTTTGTTTCTGAATGCGGGAAAAGTTAATGTTTTTATAAGGCCTATATCTAAAGCTCCTGAAGGAGCACATGGCTACCTTTGGGATATATGATATGGAACCACTCACCATCATACATATTTCATTTGGGAGCAGCTAGTGTATTCTCTCTTCAAGATATGCTCTTTTTCACCAACTATGAAACTTAGAGTGCCAAAGCTTGAAATCGTCATTTTGGGATTTCACAAGCTCTGAATGCGGTTTCTGGCAAATGGGCATACACCTGATAGATTTTCGCCCCACCATCAAACCTTTTGGTTTTGGATGAAATGTGAGTTTTGACTTTCAAGAAATGCGCACTCTGAAAAACTTTGTTTCTGAATGCGGGAAAAGTTAAAGTTGTTATAAGGCCTATATCTAAAGCTCCTGAAGGAGCACATGGCTACCTTTGGGATATATGATAGGGAACCACTCACCATCATACATATTTCATTTGGGAGCAGCTAGTGTATTCTCTCTTCAAGATATGCTCTTTTTCACCAACTATGAAACTTAGAGTGCCAAAGCTTGAAATCGTCATTTTGGGGATTTCACAAGCTCTGAATGCGGTTTCTGGCAAATGGGCATACACCTGATAGATTTTCGCCCCACCATCAAACCTTTTGGTTTTGGATGAAATGTGAGTTTTGACTTTCAAGAAATGCGCACTCTGAAAAACTTTGTTTCTGAATGCGGGAAAAGTTAATGTTTTTATAAGGCCTATATCTAAAGCTCCTGAAGGAGCACATGGCTACCTTTGGGATATATGATATGGAACCACTCACCATCATACATATTTCATTTGGGAGCAGCTAGTGTATTCTCTCTTCAAGATATGCTCTTTTTCACCAACTATGAAACTTAGAGTGCCAAAGCTTGAAATCGTCATTTTGGGGATTTCACAAGCTCTGAATGCGGTTTCTGGCAAATGGGCATACACCTGATAGATTTTCGCCCCACCATCAAACCTTTTGGTTTTGGATGAAATGTGAGTTTTGACTTTCAAGAAATGCGCACTCTGAAAAACTTTGTTTCTGAATGCGGGAAAAGTTAATGTTTTTATAAGGCCTATATCTAAAGCTCCTGAAGGAGCACATGGCTACCTTTGGGATATATGATATGGAACCACTCACCATCATACATATTTCATTTGGGAGCAGCTAGTGTATTCTCTCTTCAAGATATGCTCTTTTTCACCAACTATGAAACTTAGAGTGCCAAAGCTTGAAATCGTCATTTTGGGGATTTCACAAGCTCTGAATGCGGTTTCTGGCAAATGGGCATACACCTGATAGATTTTCGCCCCACCATCAAACCTTTTGGTTTTGGATGAAATGTGAGTTTTGACTTTCAAGAAATGCGCACTCTGAAAAACTTTGTTTCTGAATGCGGGAAAAGTTAAAGTTGTTATAAGGCCTATATCTAAAGCTCCTGAAGGAGCACATGGCTACCTTTGGGATATATGATAGGGAACCACTCACCATCATACATATTTCATTTGGGAGCAGCTAGTGTATTCTCTCTTCAAGATATGCTCTTTTTTTACCAACTATGAAACTTAGAGTGCCAAAGCTTGAAATCGTCATTTTGGGGATTTCACAAGCTCTGAATGCGGTTTCTGGCAAATGGGCATACACCTGATAGATTTTCGCCCAACCATCAAACCTTTTGGTTTTGGATGAAATGTGAGTTTTGACTTTCAAGAAATGCGCACTCTGAAAAACTTTGTTTCTGAATGTGGGAAAAGTTAACGTTTTTATAATGCCTATATCTAAAGCTCCTAAAGGAGCACATGGCTACCTTTTGGATATATGATATGGAACCACTCACCATCATACATATTTCATTTGGGAGCAGCTAGTGTATTGTCTCTTCAAGATATGCTCTTTTTCACCAACTATGAAACTTAGAGTGCCAAAGCTTGAAATCGTCATTTTGGGGATTTCACAAGCTCTGAATGCGGTTTCTGGCAAATGGGCATACACCTGATAGATTTTCGCCCCACCATCAAACCTTTTGGTTTTGGATGAAATGCGAGTTTTGACTTTCAAGAAATGCGCACTCTGACAAACTTTGTTTCTGAATGCGGGAAAAGTTAATGTTTTTATAAGGCCTATATCTAAAGCTCCTGAAGGAGCACATGGCTACCTTTGGGATATATGATATGGAACCACTCACCATCATACATATTTCATTTGGGAGCAGCTAGTGTATTCTCTCTTCAAGATATGCTCTTTTTCACCAACTATGAAACTTAGAGTGCCAAAGCTTGAAATCGTCATTTTGGGGATTTCACAAGCTCTGAATGCGGTTTCTGGCAAATGGGCATACACCTGATAGATTTTCGCCCCACCATCAAACCTTTTGGTTTTGGATGAAATGTGAGTTTTGACTTTCAAGAAATGCGCACTCTGAAAAACTTTGTTTCTGAATGCGGGAAAAGTTAAAGTTGTTATAAGGCCTATATCTAAAGCTCCTGAAGGAGCACATGGCTACCTTTGGGATATATGATAGGGAACCACTCACCATCATACATATTTCATTTGGGAGCAGCTAGTGTATTCTCTCTTCAAGATATGCTCTTTTTTACCAACTATGAAACTTAGAGTGCCAAAGCTTGAAATCGTCATTTTGGGGATTTCACAAGCTCTGAATGCGGTTTCTGGCAAATGGGCATACACCTGATAGATTTTCGCCCAACCATCAAACCTTTTGGTTTTGGATGAAATGTGAGTTTTGACTTTCAAGAAATGCGCACTCTGAAAAACTTTGTTTCTGAATGTGGGAAAAGTTAACGTTTTTATAATGCCTATATCTAAAGCTCCTAAAGGAGCACATGGCTACCTTTGGGATATATGATATGGAACCACTCACCATCATACATATTTCATTTGGGAGCAGCTAGTGTATTGTCTCTTCAAGATATGCTCTTTTTCACCAACTATGAAACTTAGAGTGCCAAAGCTTGAAATCGTCATTTTGGGGATTTCACAAGCTCTGAATGCGGTTTCTGGCAAATGGGCATACACCTGATAGATTTTCGCCCCACCATCAAACCTTTTGGTTTTGGATGAAATGCGAGTTTTGACTTTCAAGAAATGCGCACTCTGACAAACTTTGTTTCTGAATGCGGGAAAAGTTAAAGTTTTTATAAGGCCTATATCTAAAGCTCCTGAAGGAGCACATGGCTACCTTTGGGATATATGATATGGAACCACTCACCATCATACATATTTCATTTGGGAGCAGCTACTGTATTCTCTCTTCAAGATATGCTCTTTTTCACCAACTATGAAACAGAGTGCCAAAGCTTGAAATCGTCATTTTGGGGATTTCACAAGCTCTGAATGCGGTTTCTGGCAAATGGGCATACACCTGATAGATTTTCGCCCCACCATCAAACCTTTTGGTTTTGGATGAAATGTGAGTTTTGACTTTCAAGAAATGCGCACTCTGAAAAACTTTGTTTCTGAATGCGGGAAAAGTTAATGTTTTTATAAGGCCTATATCTAAAGCTCCTGAAGGAGCACATGGCTACCTTTGGGATATATGATATGGAACCACTCACCATCATACATATTTCATTTGGGAGCAGCTAGTGTATTCTCTCTTCAAGATATGCTCTTTTTCACCAACTATGAAACTTAGAGTGCCAAAGCTTGAAATCGTCATTTTGGGGATTTCACAAGCTCTGAATGCGGTTTCTGGCAAATGGGCATACACCTGAAAGATTTTCGCCCCACCATCAAACTTTTGGTTTTGGATGAAATGTGAGTTTTGACTTTCAAGAAATGCGCACTCTGAAAAACTTTGTTTCTGAATGCGGGAAAAGTTAAAGTTTTTATAAGGCCTATATCTAAAGCTCCTGAAGGAGCACATGGCTACCTTTGGGATATATGATATGGAACCACTCACCATCATACATATTTCATTTGGGAGCAGCTAGTGTATTCTCTCTTCAAGATATGCTCTTTTTCACCAACTATGAAACAGAGTGCCAAAGCTTGAAATCGTCATTTTGGGGATTTCACAAGCTCTGAATGCGGTTTCTGGCAAATGGGCATACACCTGATAGATTTTCGCCCCACCATCAAACCTTTTGGTTTTGGATGAAATGTGAGTTTTGACTTTCAAGAAATGCGCACTCTGAAAAACTTTGTTTCTGAATGCGGGAAAAGTTAAAGTTTTTATAAGGCCTATATCTAAAGCTCCTAAAGGAGCACATGGCTACCTTTGGGATATAATATATGGAACCACTCACCATCATACATATTTCATTTGGGAGCAGCTAGTGTATTCTCTCTTCAAGATATGCTCTTTTTCACCAACTATGAAACTTAGAGTGCCAAAGCTTGAAATCGTCATTTTGGGGATTTCACAAGCTCTGAATGCGGTTTCTGGCAAATGGGCATACACCTGATAGATTTTCGCCCCACCATCAAACCTTTTGGTTTTGGATGAAATGTGAGTTTTGACTTTCAAGAAATGCGCACTCTGAAAAACTTTGTTTCTGAATGCGGGAAAGGTTAATGTTTTTATAAGGCCTATATCTAAAGCTCCTGAAGGAGCACATGGCTACCTTTGGGATATATGATATGGAACCACTCACCATCATACATATTTCATTTGGGAGCAGCTAGTGTATTCTCTCTTCAAGATATGCTCTTTTTCACCAACGATGAAACTTAGAGTGCCAAAGCTTGAAATCGTCATTTTGGGGATTTCACAAGCTCTGAATGCGGTTTCTGGCAAATGGGCATACACCTGATAGATTTTCGCCCCACCATCAAACCTTTTGGTTTTGGATGAAATGTGAGTTTTGACTTTCAAGAAATGCGCACTCTGAAAAACTTTGTTTCTGAATGCGGAAAAAGTTAAAGTTTTTATAAGGCCTATATCTAAAGCTCCTAAAGGAGCACATGGCTACCTTTGGGATATATGATATGGAACCACTCACCATCATACATATTTCATTTGGGAGCAGCTAGTGTATTCTCTCTTCAAGATATGCTCTTTTTCACCAACTATGAAACTTAGAGTGCCAAAGCTTGAAATCGTCATTTTGGGGATTTCACAAGCTCTGAATGCGGTTTCTGGCAAATGGGCATACACCTGATAGATTTTCGCCCCACCATCAAACCTTTTGGTTTTGGATGAAATGTGAGTTTTGACTTTCAAGAAATGCGCACTCTGAAAAACTTTGTTTCTGAATGCGGGAAAAGTTAAAGTTTTTATAAGGCCTATATCTAAAGCTCCTAAAGGAGCACATGGCTACCTTTGGGATATATGATATGGAACCACTCACCATCATACATATTTCATTTGGGAGCAGCTAGTGTATTCTCTCTTCAAGATATGCTCTTTTTCACCAACTATGAAACTTAGAGTGCCAAAGCTTGAAATCGTCATTTTGGGGATTTCACAAGCTCTGAATGCGGTTTCTGGCAAATGGGCATACACCTGATATATTTTCGCCCCACCATCAAACCTTTTGGTTTTGGATGAAATGTGAGTTTTGACTTTCAAGAAATGCGCACTCTGAAAAACTTTGTTTCTGAATGCGGGAAAAGTTAAAGTTGTTATAAGGCCTATATCGAAAGCTCCTGAAGGAGCACATGGCTACCTTTGGGATATATGATATGGAACCACTCACCATCATACATATTTCATTTGGGAGCAGCTAGTGTATTCTCTCTTCAAGATATGCTCTTTTTCACCAACTATGAAACTTAGAGTGCCAAAGCTTGAAATCGTCATTTTGGGGATTTCACAAGCTCTGAATGCGGTTTCTGGCAAATGGGCATACACCTGATAGATTTTCGCCCCACCATCAAACCTTTTGGTTTTGGATGAAATGTGAGTTTTGACTTTCAAGAAATGCGCACTCTGAAAAACTTTGTTTCTGAATGCGGGAAAAGTTAAAGTTGTTATAAGGCCTATATCTAAAGCTCCTGAAGGAGCACATGGCTACCTTTGGGATATATGATAGGGAACCACTCACCATCATACATATTTCATTTGGGAGCAGCTAGTGTATTCTCTCTTCAAGATATGCTCTTTTTCACCAACTATGAAACTTAGAGTGCCAAAGCTTGAAATCGTCATTTTGGGGATTTCACAAGCTCTGAATGCGGTTTCTGGCAAATGGGCATACACCTGATAGATTTTCGCCCCACCATCAAACCTTTTGGTTTTGGATGAAATGTGAGTTTTGACTTTCAAGAAATGCGCACTCTGAAAAACTTTGTTTCTGAATGCGGGAAAAGTTAAAGTTTTTATAAGGCCTATATCTAAAGCTCCTAAAGGAGCACATGGCTACCTTTGGGATATATGATATGGAACCACTCACCATCATACATATTTCATTTGGGAGCAGCTAGTGTATTCTCTCTTCATGATATGCTCTTTTTCACCAACTATGAAACTTAGAGTGCCAAAGCTTGAAATCGTCATTTTGGGGATTTCACAAGCTCTGAATGCGGTTTCTGGCAAATGGGCATACACCTGATAGATTTTCGCCCCACCATCAAACCTTTTGATTTTGGATGAAATGTGAGTTTTGACTTTCAAGAAATGCGCACTCTGAAAAACTTTGTTTCTGAATGCGGGAAAAGTTAAAGTTTTTATAAGCGCTATATCTAAAGCTCCTAAAGGAGCACATGGCTACCTTTGGGATATATGATATGGAACCACTCACCATCATACATATTTCATTTGGGAGCAGCTAGTGTATTCTCTCTTCAAGATATGCTCTTTTTCACCAACTATGAAACTTAGAGTGCCAAAGCTTGAAATCGTCATTTTGGGGATTTCACAAGCTCTGAATGCGGTTTCTGGCAAATGGGCATACACCTGATAGATTTTCGCCCCACCATCAAACCTTTTGGTTTTGGATGAAATGTGAGTTTTGACTTGCAAGAAATGCGCACTCTGAAAAACTTTGTTTCTGAATGCGGGAAAAGTTAAAGTTGTTATAAGGCCTATATCTAAAGCTCCTAAAGGAGCACATGGCTACCTTTGGGATATATGATATGGAACCACTCACCATCATACATATTTCATTTGGGAGCAGCTAGTGTATTCTCTCTTCAAGATATGCTCTTTTTCACCAACTATGAAACTTAGAGTGCCAAAGCTTGAAATCGTCATTTTGGGGATTTCACAAGCTCTGAATGCGGTTTCTGGCAAATGGGCATACACCTGATAGATTTTCGCCCCACCATCAAACCTTTTGGTTTTGGATGAAATGTGAGTTTTGACTTTCAAGAAATGCGCACTCTGAAAAACTTTGTTTCTGAATGCGGGAAAAGTTAATGTTTTTATAAGGCCTATATCTAAAGCTCCTGAAGGAGCACATGGCTACCTTTGGGATATATGATATGGAACCACTCACCATCATACATATTTCATTTGGGAGCAGCTAGTGTATTCTCTCTTCAAGATATGCTCTTTTTCACCAACTATGAAACTTAGAGTGCCAAAGCTTGAAATCGTCATTTTGGTGATTTCACAAGCTCTGAATGCGGTTTCTGGCAAATGGGCATACACCTGATAGATTTTCGCCCCACCATCAAACCTTTTGGTTTTGGATGAAATGTGAGTTTTGACTTTCAAGAAATGCGCACTCTGAAAAACTTTGTTTCTGAATGCGGGAAAAGTTAATGTTTTTATAAGGCCTATATCTAAAGCTCCTGAAGGAGCACATGGCTACCTTTGGGATATATGATATGGAACCACTCACCATCATACATATTTCATTTGGGAGCAGCTAGTGTATTCTCTCTTCAAGATATGCTCTTTTTCACCAACTATGAAACTTAGAGTGCCAAAGCTTGAAATCGTCATTTTGGGGATTTCACAAGCTCTGAATGCGGTTTCTGGCAAATGGGCATACACCTGATAGATTTTCGCCCCACCATCAAACCTTTTGGTTTTGGATGAAATGTGAGTTTTGACTTTCAAGAAATGCGCACTCTGAAAAACTTTGTTTCTGAATGCGGGAAAAGTTAAAGTTGTTATAAGGCCTATATCTAAAGCTCCTGAAGGAGCACATGGCTACCTTTGGGATATATGATAGGGAACCACTCACCATCATACATATTTCATTTGGGAGCAGCTAGTGTATTCTCTCTTCAAGATATGCTCTTTTTCACCAACTATGAAACTTAGAGTGCCAAAGCTTGAAATCGTCATTTTGGGGATTTCACAAGCTCTGAATGCGGTTTCTGGCAAATGGGCATACACCTGATAGATTTTCGCCCCACCATCAAACCTTTTGGTTTTGGATGAAATGTGAGTTTTGACTTTCAAGAAATGCGCACTCTGAAAAACTTTGTTTCTGAATGCGGGAAAAGTTAATGTTTTTATAAGGCCTATATCTAAAGCTCCTGAAGGAGCACATGGCTACCTTTGGGATATATGATATGGAACCACTCACCATCATACATATTTCATTTGGGAGCAGCTAGTGTATTCTCTCTTCAAGATATGCTCTTTTTCACCAACTATGAAACTTAGAGTGCCAAAGCTTGAAATCGTCATTTTGGGGATTTCACAAGCTCTGAATGCGGTTTCTGGCAAATGGGCATACACCTGATAGATTTTCGCCCCACCATCAAACCTTTTGGTTTTGGATGAAATGTGAGTTTTGACTTTCAAGAAATGCGCACTCTGAAAAACTTTGTTTCTGAATGCGGGAAAAGTTAATGTTTTTATAAGGCCTATATCTAAAGCTCCTGAAGGAGCACATGGCTACCTTTGGGATATATGATATGGAACCACTCACCATCATACATATTTCATTTGGGAGCAGCTAGTGTATTCTCTCTTCAAGATATGCTCTTTTTCACCAACTATGAAACTTAGAGTGCCAAAGCTTGAAATCGTCATTTTGGGGATTTCACAAGCTCTGAATGCGGTTTCTGGCAAATGGGCATACACCTGATAGATTTTCGCCCCACCATCAAACCTTTTGGTTTTGGATGAAATGTGAGTTTTGACTTTCAAGAAATGCGCACTCTGAAAAACTTTGTTTCTGAATGCGGGAAAAGTTAAAGTTGTTATAAGGCCTATATCTAAAGCTCCTGAAGGAGCACATGGCTACCTTTGGGATATATGATAGGGAACCACTCACCATCATACATATTTCATTTGGGAGCAGCTAGTGTATTCTCTCTTCAAGATATGCTCTTTTTTTACCAACTATGAAACTTAGAGTGCCAAAGCTTGAAATCGTCATTTTGGGGATTTCACAAGCTCTGAATGCGGTTTCTGGCAAATGGGCATACACCTGATAGATTTTCGCCCAACCATCAAACCTTTTGGTTTTGGATGAAATGTGAGTTTTGACTTTCAAGAAATGCGCACTCTGAAAAACTTTGTTTCTGAATGTGGGAAAAGTTAACGTTTTTATAATGCCTATATCTAAAGCTCCTAAAGGAGCACATGGCTACCTTTGGGATATATGATATGGAACCACTCACCATCATACATATTTCATTTGGGAGCAGCTAGTGTATTGTCTCTTCAAGATATGCTCTTTTTCACCAACTATGAAACTTAGAGTGCCAAAGCTTGAAATCGTCATTTTGGGGATTTCACAAGCTCTGAATGCGGTTTCTGGCAAATGGGCATACAACTGATAGATTTTCGCCCCACCATCAAACCTTTTGGTTTTGGATGAAATGCGAGTTTTGACTTTCAAGAAATGCGCACTCTGACAAACTTTGTTTCTGAATGCGGGAAAAGTTAAAGTTTTTATAAGGCCTATATCTAAAGCTCCTGAAGGAGCACATGGCTACCTTTGGGATATATGATATGGAACCACTCACCATCATACATATTTCATTTGGGAGCAGCTACTGTATTCTCTCTTCAAGATATGCTCTTTTTCACCAACTATGAAACAGAGTGCCAAAGCTTGAAATCGTCATTTTGGGGATTTCACAAGCTCTGAATGCGGTTTCTGGCAAATGGGCATACACCTGATAGATTTTCGCCCCACCATCAAACCTTTTGGTTTTGGATGAAATGTGAGTTTTGACTTTCAAGAAATGCGCACTCTGAAAAACTTTGTTTCTGAATGCGGGAAAAGTTAATGTTTTTATAAGGCCTATATCTAAAGCTCCTGAAGGAGCACATGGCTACCTTTGGGATATATGATATGGAACCACTCACCATCATACATATTTCATTTGGGAGCAGCTAGTGTATTCTCTCTTCAAGATATGCTCTTTTTCACCAACTATGAAACTTAGAGTGCCAAAGCTTGAAATCGTCATTTTGGGGATTTCACAAGCTCTGAATGCGGTTTCTGGCAAATGGGCATACACCTGATAGATTTTCACCCCACCATCAAACCTTTTGGTTTTGGATGAAATGTGAGTTTTGACTTTCAAGAAATGCGCACTCTGAAAAACTTTGTTTCTGAATACGGGAAAAGTTAAAGTTGTTATAAGGCCTATATCTGAAGCTCCTAAAGGAGCACATGGCAACCTTTGGGATATATGATATGTAACCACTCACCATCATACATATTTCATTTGGGAGCAGCTAGTGTATTCTCTCTTCAAGATATGCTCTTTTTCACCAACTATGAAACTTAGAGTGCCAAAGCTTGAAATCGTCATTTTGGGGATTTCACAAGCTCTGAATGCGGTTTCTGGCAAATGGGCATACACCTGATAGATTTTCGCCCCACCATCAAACCTTTTGGTTTTGGATGAACTGTGAGTTTTGACTTTCAAGAAATGCGCACTCTGAAAAACTTTGTTTCTGAATGCGGGAAAAGTTAAAGTTTTTCTAAGGCCTATATCTAAAGCTCCTAAAGGAGCACATGGCTACCTTTGGGATATATGATATGGAACCACTCACCATCATACATATTTCATTTGGGAGCAGCTAGTGTATTCTCTCTTCAAGATATGCTCTTTTTCACCAACTATGAAACTTAGTGTGCCAAAGCTTGAAATCGTCATTTTGGGGATTTCACAAGCTCTGAATGCAGTTTCTGGCAAATGGGCATACACCTGATAGATTTTCGCCCCACCATCAAACCTTTTGGTTTTGGATGAAATGTGAGTTTTGACTTTCAAGAAATGCGCACTCTGAAAAACTTTGTTTCTGAATGCGGGAAAAGTTAAAGTTGTTATAAGGCCTATATCTAAAGCTCCTAAAGGAGCACATGGCTACCTTTGGGATATATGATATGGAACCACTCACCATCATACATATTTCATTTGGGAGCAGCTAGTGTATTCTCTCTTCAAGATATGCTCTTTTTCACCAACTATGAAACTTAGAGTGCCAAAGTTTGAAATCGTCATTTTGGGGATTTCACAAGCTCTGAATGCGGTTTCTGGCAAATGGGCATACACCTGATAGATTTTCGCCCCACCATCAAACCTTTTGGTTTTGGATGAAATGTGAGTTTTGACTTTCAAGAAATGCGCACTCTGAAAAACTTTGTTTCTGAATGCGGGAAAAGTTAAAGTTGTTATAAGGCCTATATCTAAAGCTCCTAAAGGAGCACATGGCAACCTTTGGGATATATGATATGTAACCACTCACCATCATACATATTTCATTTGGGAGCAGCTAGTGTATTCTCTCTTCAAGATATGCTCTTTTTCACCAACTATGAAACTTAGAGTGCCAAAGCTTGAAATCGTCATTTTGGGGATTTCACAAGCTCTGAATGCGGTTTCTGGCAAATGGGCATACACCTGATAGATTTTCGCCCCACCATCAAACCTTTTGGTTTTGGATGAAATGTGAGTTTTGACTTTCAAGAAATGCGCACTCTGAAAAACTTTGTTTCTGAATGCGGGAAAAGTTAATGTTTTTATAAGGCCTATATCTAAAGCTCCTGAAGGAGCACATGGCTACCTTTGGGATATATGATATGGAACCACTCACCATCATACATATTTCATTTGGGAGCAGCTAGTGTATTCTCTCTTCAAGATATGCTCTTTTTCACCAACTATGAAACTTAGAGTGCCAAAGCTTGAAATCGTCATTTTGGTGATTTCACAAGCTCTGAATGCGGTTTCTGGCAAATGGGCATACACCTGATAGATTTTCGCCCCACCATCAAACCTTTTGGTTTTGGATGAAATGTGAGTTTTGACTTTCAAGAAATGCGCACTCTGAAAAACTTTGTTTCTGAATGCGGGAAAAGTTAATGTTTTTATAAGGTCTATATCTAAAGCTCCTGAAGGAGCACATGGCTACCTTTGGGATATATGATATGGAACCACTCACCATCATACATATTTCATTTGGGAGCAGCTAGTGTATTCTCTCTTCAAGATATGCTCTTTTTCACCAACTATGAAACTTAGAGTGCCAAAGCTTGAAATCGTCATTTTGGGGATTTCACAAGCTCTGAATGCGGTTTCTGGCAAATGGGCATACACCTGATAGATTTTCGCCCCACCATCAAACCTTTTGGTTTTGGATGAAATGTGAGTTTTGACTTTCAAGAAATGCGCACTCTGAAAAACTTTGTTTCTGAATGCGGGAAAAGTTAAAGTTGTTATAAGGCCTATATCTAAAGCTCCTGAAGGAGCACATGGCTACCTTTGGGATATATGATAGGGAACCACTCACCATCATACATATTTCATTTGGGAGCAGCTAGTGTATTCTCTCTTCAAGATATGCTCTTTTTCACCAACTATGAAACTTAGAGTGCCAAAGCTTGAAATCGTCATTTTGGGGATTTCACAAGCTCTGAATGCGGTTTCTGGCAAATGGGCATACACCTGATAGATTTTCGCCCCACCATCAAACCTTTTGGTTTTGGATGAAATGTGAGTTTTGACTTTCAAGAAATGCGCACTCTGAAAAACTTTGTTTCTGAATGCGGGAAAAGTTAATGTTTTTATAAGGCCTATATCTAAAGCTCCTGAAGGAGCACATGGCTACCTTTGGGATATATGATATGGAACCACTCACCATCATACATATTTCATTTGGGAGCAGCTAGTGTATTCTCTCTTCAAGATATGCTCTTTTTCACCAACTATGAAACTTAGAGTGCCAAAGCTTGAAATCGTCATTTTGGGGATTTCACAAGCTCTGAATGCGGTTTCTGGCAAATGGGCATACACCTGATAGATTTTCGCCCCACCATCAAACCTTTTGGTTTTGGATGAAATGTGAGTTTTGACTTTCAAGAAATGCGCACTCTGAAAAACTTTGTTTCTGAATGCGGGAAAAGTTAAAGTTGTTATAAGGCCTATATCTAAAGCTCCTGAAGGAGCACATGGCTACCTTTGGGATATATGATATGTAACCACTCACCATCATACATATTTCATTTGGGAGCAGCTAGTGTATTCTCTCTTCAAGATATGCTCTTTTTCACCAACTATGAAACTTAGAGTGCCAAAGCTTGAAATCGTCATTTTGGGGATTTCACAAGCTCTGAATGCGGTTTCTGGCAAATGGGCATACACCTGATAGATTTTCGCCCCACCATCAAACCTTTTGGTTTTGGATGAAATGTGAGTTTTGACTTTCAAGAAATGCGCACTCTGAAAAACTTTGTTTCTGAATGCGGGAAAAGTTAAAGTTGTTATAAGGCCTATATCTAAAGCTCCTGAAGGAGCACATGGCTACCTTTGGGATATATGATAGGGAACCACTCACCATCATACATATTTCATTTGGGAGCAGCTAGTGTATTCTCTCTTCAAGATATGCTCTTTTTTTACCAACTATGAAACTTAGAGTGCCAAAGCTTGAAATCGTCATTTTGGGGATTTCACAAGCTCTGAATGCGGTTTCTGGCAAATGGGCATACACCTGATAGATTTTCGCCCAACCATCAAACCTTTTGGTTTTGGATGAAATGTGAGTTTTGACTTTCAAGAAATGCGCACTCTGAAAAACTTTGTTTCTGAATGTGGGAAAAGTTAACGTTTTTATAATGCCTATATCTAAAGCTCCTAAAGGAGCACATGGCTACCTTTGGGATATATGATATGGAACCACTCACCATCATACATATTTCATTTGGGAGCAGCTAGTGTATTGTCTCTTCAAGATATGCTCTTTTTCACCAACTATGAAACTTAGAGTGCCAAAGCTTGAAATCGTCATTTTGGGGATTTCACAAGCTCTGAATGCGGTTTCTGGCAAATGGGCATACACCTGATAGATTTTCGCCCCACCATCAAACCTTTTGGTTTTGGATGAAATGCGAGTTTTGACTTTCAAGAAATGCGCACTCTGACAAACTTTGTTTCTGAATGCGGGAAAAGTTAAAGTTTTTATAAGGCCTATATCTAAAGCTCCTGAAGGAGCACATGGCTACCTTTGGGATATATGATATGGAACCACTCACCATCATACATATTTCATTTGGGAGCAGCTACTGAATTCTCTCTTCAAGATATGCTCTTTTTCACCAACTATGAAACAGAGTGCCAAAGCTTGAAATCGTCATTTTGGGGATTTCACAAGCTCTGAATGCGGTTTCTGGCAAATGGGCATACACCTGATAGATTTTCGCCCCACCATCAAACCTTTTGGTTTTGGATGAAATGTGAGTTTTGACTTTCAAGAAATGCGCACTCTGAAAAACTTTGTTTCTGAATGCGGGAAAAGTTAATGTTTTTATAAGGCCTATATCTAAAGCTCCTGAAGGAGCACATGGCTACCTTTGGGATATATGATATGGAACCACTCACCATCATACATATTTCATTTGGGAGCAGCTAGTGTATTCTCTCTTCAAGATATGCTCTTTTTCACCAACTATGAAGCTTAGAGTGCCAAAGCTTGAAATCGTCATTTTGGGGATTTCACAAGCTCTGAATGCGGTTTCTGGCAAATGGGCATACACCTGATAGATTTTCACCCCACCATCAAACCTTTTGGTTTTGGATGAAATGTGAGTTTTGACTTGCAAGAAATGCGCACTCTGAAAAACTTTGTTTCTGAATACGGGAAAAGTTAAAGTTGTTATAAGGCCTATATCTGAAGCTCCTAAAGGAGCACATGGCAACCTTTGGGATATATGATATGTAACCACTCACCATCATACATATTTCATTTGGGAGCAGCTAGTGTATTCTCTCTTCAAGATATGCTCTTTTTCACCAACTATGAAACTTAGAGTGCCAAAGCTTGAAATCGTCATTTTGGGGATTTCACAAGCTCTGAATGCGGTTTCTGGCAAATGGGCATACACCTGATAGATTTTCGCCCCACCATCAAACCTTTTGGTTTTGGATGAACTGTGAGTTTTGACTTTCAAGAAATGCGCACTCTGAAAAACTTTGTTTCTGAATGCGGGAAAAGTTAAAGTTTTTCTAAGGCCTATATCTAAAGCTCCTAAAGGAGCACATGGCTACCTTTGGGATATATGATATGGAACCACTCACCATCATACATATTTCATTTGGGAGCAGCTAGTGTATTCTCTCTTCAAGATATGCTCTTTTTCACCAACTATGAAACTTAGAGTGCCAAAGCTTGAAATCGTCATTTTGGGGATTTCACAAGCTCTGAATGCGGTTTCTGGCAAATGGGCATACACCTGATAGATTTTCGCCCCACCATCAAACCTTTTGGTTTTGGATGAAATGTGAGTTTTGACTTTCAAGAAATGCGCACTCTGAAAAACTTTGTTTCTGAATGCGGGAAAAGTTAAAGTTGTTATAAGGCCTATATCTAAAGCTCCTGAAGGAGCACATGGCTACCTTTGGGATATATGATATGGAACCACTCACCATCATACATATTTCATTTGGGAGCAGCTAGTGTATTCTCTCTTCAAGATATGCTCTTTTTCACCAACTATGAAACTTAGAGTGCCAAAGCTTGAAATCGTCATTTTGGGGATTTCACAAGCTCTGAATGCGGTTTCTGGCAAATGGGCATACACCTGATAGATTTTCGCCCCACCATCAAACCTTTTGGTTTTGGATGAAATGTGAGTTTTGACTTTCAAGAAATGCGCACTCTGAAAAACTTTGTTTCTGAATGCGGGAAAAGTTAAAGTTGTTATAAGGCCTATATCTAAAGCTCCTGAAGGAGCACATGGCTACCTTTGGGATATATGATAGGGAACCACTCACCATCATACATATTTCATTTGGGAGCAGCTAGTGTATTCTCTCTTCAAGATATGCTCTTTTTTTACCAACTATGAAACTTAGAGTGCCAAAGCTTGAAATCGTCATTTTGGGGATTTCACAAGCTCTGAATGCGGTTTCTGGCAAATGGGCATACACCTGATAGATTTTCGCCCAACCATCAAACCTTTTGGTTTTGGATGAAATGTGAGTTTTGACTTTCAAGAAATCCGCACTCTGAAAAACTTTGTTTCTGAATGTGGGAAAAGTTAACGTTTTTATAATGCCTATATCTAAAGCTCCTAAAGGAGCACATGGCTACCTTTGGGATATATGATATGGAACCACTCACCATCATACATATTTCATTTGGGAGCAGCTAGTGTATTGTCTCTTCAAGATATGCTCTTTTTCACCAACTATGAAACTTAGAGTGCCAAAGCTTGAAATCGTCATTTTGGGGATTTCACAAGCTCTGAATGCGGTTTCTGGCAAATGGGCATACACCTGATAGATTTTCGCCCCACCATCAAACCTTTTGGTTTTGGATGAAATGCGAGTTTTGACTTTCAAGAAATGCGCACTCTGACAAACTTTGTTTCTGAATGCGGGAAAAGTTAAAGTTTTTATAAGGCCTATATCTAAAGCTCCTGAAGGAGCACATGGCTACCTTTGGGATATATGATATGGAACCACTCACCATCATACATATTTCATTTGGGAGCAGCTACTGTATTCTCTCTTCAAGATATGCTCTTTTTCACCAACTATGAAACAGAGTGCCAAAGCTTGAAATCGTCATTTTGGGGATTTCACAAGCTCTGAATGCGGTTTCTGGCAAATGGGCATACACCTGATAGATTTTCGCCCCACCATCAAACCTTTTGGTTTTAGATGAAATGTGAGTTTTGACTTTCAAGAAATGCGCACTCTGAAAAACTTTGTTTCTGAATGCGGGAAAAGTTAATGTTTTTATAAGGCCTATATCTAAAGCTCCTGAAGGAGCACATGGCTACCTTTGGGATATATGATATGGAACCACTCACCATCATACATATTTCATTTGGGAGCAGCTAGTGTATTCTCTCTTCAAGATATGCTCTTTTTCACCAACTATGAAACTTAGAGTGCCAAAGCTTGAAATCGTCATTTTGGGGATTTCACAAGCTCTGAATGCGGTTTCTGGCAAATGGGCATACACCTGATAGATTTTCACCCCACCATCAAACCTTTTGGTTTTGGATGAAATGTGAGTTTTGACTTTCAAGAAATGCGCACTCTGAAAAACTTTGTTTCTGAATACGGGAAAAGTTAAAGTTGTTATAAGGCCTATATCTGAAGCTCCTAAAGGAGCACATGGCAACCTTTGGGATATATGATATGTAACCACTCACCATCATACATATTTCATTTGGGAGCAGCTAGTGTATTCTCTCTTCAAGATATGCTCTTTTTCACCAACTATGAAACTTAGAGTGCCAAAGCTTGAAATCGTCATTTTGGGGATTTCACAAGCTCTGAATGCGGTTTCTGGCAAATGGGCATACACCTGATAGATTTTCGCCCCACCATCAAACCTTTTGGTTTTGGATGAACTGTGAGTTTTGACTTTCAAGAAATGCGCACTCTGAAAAACTTTGTTTCTGAATGCGGGAAAAGTTAAAGTTTTTCTAAGGCCTATATCTAAAGCTCCTAAAGGAGCACATGGCTACCTTTGGGATATATGATATGGAACCACTCACCATCATACATATTTCATTTGGGAGCAGCTAGTGAATTCTCTCTTCAAGATATGCTCTTTTTCACCAACTATGAAACTTAGAGTGCCAAAGCTTGAAATCGTCATTTTGGGGATTTCACAAGCTCTGAATGCGGTTTCTGGCAAATGGGCATACACCTGATAGATTTTCGCCCCACCATCAAACCTTTTGGTTTTGGATGAAATGTGAGTTTTGACTTTCAAGAAATGCGCACTCTGAAAAACTTTGTTTCTGAATGCGGGAAAAGTTAAAGTTTTTATAAGGCCTATATCTAAAGCTCCTGAAGGAGCACATGGCTACCTTTGGGATATATGATATGGAACCACTCACCATCATACATATTTCATTTGGGAGCAGCTAGTGTATTCTCTCTTCAAGATATGCTCTTTTTCACCAACTATGAAACTTAGTGTGCCAAAGCTTGAAATCGTCATTTTGGGGATTTCACAAGCTCTGAATGCGGTTTCTGGCAAATGGGCATACACCTGATAGATTTTCGCCCCACCATCAAACCTTTTGGTTTTGGATGAAATGTGAGTTTTGACTTGCAAGAAATGCGCACTCTGAAAAACTTTGTTTCTGAATGCGGGAAAAGTTAAAGTTGTTATAAGGCCTATATCTAAAGCTCCTAAAGGAGCACATGGCTACCTTTGGGATATATGATATGGAACCACTCACCATCATACATATTTCATTTGGGAGCAGCTAGTGTATTCTCTCTTCAAGATATGCTCTTTTTCACCAACTATGAAACTTAGAGTGCCAAAGTTTGAAATCGTCATTTTGGGGATTTCACAAGCTCTGAATGCGGTTTCTGGCAAATGGGCATACACCTGATAGATTTTCGCCCCACCATCAAACCTTTTGGTTTTGGATGAAATGTGAGTTTTGACTTTCAAGAAATGCGCACTCTGAAAAACTTTGTTTCTGAATGCGGGAAAAGTTAAAGTTGTTATAAGGCCTATATCTAAAGCTCCTAAAGGAGCACATGGCAACCTTTGGGATATATGATATGTAACCACTCACCATCATACATATTTCATTTGGGAGCAGCTAGTGTATTCTCTCTTCAAGATATGCTCTTTTTCACCAACTATGAAACTTAGAGTGCCAAAGCTTGAAATCGTCATTTTGGGGATTTCACAAGCTCTGAATGCGGTTTCTGGCAAATGGGCATACACCTGATAGATTTTCGCCCCACCATCAAACCTTTTGGTTTTGGATGAAATGTGAGTTTTGACTTTCAAGAAATGCGCACTCTGAAAAACTTTGTTTCTGAATGCGGGAAAAGTTAATGTTTTTATAAGGCCTATATCTAAAGCTCCTGAAGGAGCACATGGCTACCTTTGGGATATATGATATGGAACCACTCACCATCATACATATTTCATTTGGGAGCAGCTACTGTATTCTCTCTTCAAGATATGCTCTTTTTCACCAACTATGAAACAGAGTGCCAAAGCTTGAAATCGTCATTTTGGGGATTTCACAAGCTCTGAATGCGGTTTCTGGCAAATGGGCATACACCTGATAGATTTTCGCCCCACCATCAAACCTTTTGGTTTTGGATGAAATGTGAGTTTTGACTTTCAAGAAATGCGCACTCTGAAAAACTTTGTTTCTGAATGCGGGAAAAGTTAATGTTTTTATAAGGCCTATATCTAAAGCTCCTGAAGGAGCACATGGCTACCTTTGGGATATATGATATGGAACCACTCACCATCATACATATTTCATTTGGGAGCAGCTAGTGTATTCTCTCTTCAAGATATGCTCTTTTTCACCAACTATGAAACTTAGAGTGCCAAAGCTTGAAATCGTCATTTTGGGGATTTCACAAGCTCTGAATGCGGTTTCTGGCAAATGGGCATACACCTGATAGATTTTCACCCCACCATCAAACCTTTTGGTTTTGGATGAAATGTGAGTTTTGACTTTCAAGAAATGCGCACTCTGAAAAACTTTGTTTCTGAATACGGGAAAAGTTAAAGTTGTTATAAGGCCTATATCTGAAGCTCCTAAAGGAGCACATGGCAACCTTTGGGATATATGATATGTAACCACTCACCATCATACATATTTCATTTGGGAGCAGCTAGTGTATTCTCTCTTCAAGATATGCTCTTTTTCACCAACTATGAAACTTAGTGTGCCAAAGCTTGAAATCGTCATTTTGGGGATTTCACAAGCTCTGAATGCGGTTTCTGGCAAATGGGCATACACCTGATAGATTTTCGCCCCACCATCAAACCTTTTGGTTTTGGATGAAATGTGAGTTTTGACTTGCAAGAAATGCGCACTCTGAAAAACTTTGTTTCTGAATGCGGGAAAAGTTAAAGTTGTTATAAGGCCTATATCTAAAGCTCCTAAAGGAGCACATGGCTACCTTTGGGATATATGATATGGAACCACTCACCATCATACATATTTCATTTGGGAGCAGCTAGTGTATTCTCTCTTCAAGATATGCTCTTTTTCACCAACTATGAAACTTAGAGTGCCAAAGCTTGAAATCGTCATTTTGGGGATTTCACAAGCTCTGAATGCGGTTTCTGGCAAATGGGCATACACCTGATAGATTTTCGCCCCACCATCAAACCTTTTGGTTTTGGATGAAATGTGAGTTTTGACTTTCAAGAAATGCGCACTCTGAAAAACTTTGTTTCTGAATGCGGGAAAAGTTAATGTTTTTATAAGGCCTATATCTAAAGCTCCTGAAGGAGCACATGGCTACCTTTGGGATATATGATATGGAACCACTCACCATCATACATATTTCATTTGGGAGCAGCTACTGTATTCTCTCTTCAAGATATGCTCTTTTTCACCAACTATGAAACAGAGTGCCAAAGCTTGAAATCGTCATTTTGGGGATTTCACAAGCTCTGAATGCGGTTTCTGGCAAATGGGCATACACCTGATAGATTTTCGCCCCACCATCAAACCTTTTGGTTTTGGATGAAATGTGAGTTTTGACTTTCAAGAAATGCGCACTCTGAAAAACTTTGTTTCTGAATGCGGGAAAAGTTAATGTTTTTATAAGGCCTATATCTAAAGCTCCTGAAGGAGCACATGGCTACCTTTGGGATATATGATATGGAACCACTCACCATCATACATATTTCATTTGGGAGCAGCTAGTGTATTCTCTCTTCAAGATATGCTCTTTTTCACCAACTATGAAACTTAGAGTGCCAAAGCTTGAAATCGTCATTTTGGGGATTTCACAAGCTCTGAATGCGGTTTCTGGCAAATGGGCATACACCTGATAGATTTTCACCCCACCATCAAACCTTTTGGTTTTGGATGAAATGTGAGTTTTGACTTTCAAGAAATGCGCACTCTGAAAAACTTTGTTTCTGAATACGGGAAAAGTTAAAGTTGTTATAAGGCCTATATCTGAAGCTCCTAAAGGAGCACATGGCAACCTTTGGGATATATGATATGTAACCACTCACCATCATACATATTTCATTTGGGAGCAGCTAGTGTATTCTCTCTTCAAGATATGCTCTTTTTCACCAACTATGAAACTTAGTGTGCCAAAGCTTGAAATCGTCATTTTGGGGATTTCACAAGCTCTGAATGCGGTTTCTGGCAAATGGGCATACACCTGATAGATTTTCGCCCCACCATCAAACCTTTTGGTTTTGGATGAAATGTGAGTTTTGACTTGCAAGAAATGCGCACTCTGAAAAACTTTGTTTCTGAATGCGGGAAAAGTTAAAGTTGTTATAAGGCCTATATCTAAAGCTCCTAAAGGAGCACATGGCTACCTTTGGGATATATGATATGGAACCACTCACCATCATACATATTTCATTTGGGAGCAGCTAGTGTATTCTCTCTTCAAGATATGCTCTTTTTCACCAACTATGAAACTTAGAGTGCCAAAGTTTGAAATCGTCATTTTGGGGATTTCACAAGCTCTGAATGCGGTTTCTGGCAAATGGGCATACACCTGATAGATTTTCGCCCCACCATCAAACCTTTTGGTTTTGGATGAAATGTGAGTTTTGACTTTCAAGAAATGCGCACTCTGAAAAACTTTGTTTCTGAATGCGGGAAAAGTTAAAGTTGTTATAAGGCCTATATCTAAAGCTCCTAAAGGAGCACATGGCAACCTTTGGGATATATGATATGTAACCACTCACCATCATACATATTTCATTTGGGAGCAGCTAGTGTATTCTCTCTTCAAGATATGCTCTTTTTCACCAACTATGAAACTTAGAGTGCCAAAGCTTGAAATCGTCATTTTGGTGATTTCACAAGCTCTGAATGCGGTTTCTGGCAAATGGGCATACACCTGATAGATTTTCGCCCCACCATCAAACCTTTTGGTTTTGGATGAAATGTGAGTTTTGACTTTCAAGAAATGCGCACTCTGAAAAACTTTGTTTCTGAATGCGGGAAAAGTTAATGTTTTTATAAGGCCTATATCTAAAGCTCCTGAAGGAGCACATGGCTACCTTTGGGATATATGATATGGAACCACTCACCATCATACATATTTCATTTGGGAGCAGCTAGTGTATTCTCTCTTCAAGATATGCTCTTTTTCACCAACTATGAAACTTAGAGTGCCAAAGCTTGAAATCGTCATTTTGGGGATTTCACAAGCTCTGAATGCGGTTTCTGGCAAATGGGCATACACCTGATAGATTTTCGCCCCACCATCAAACCTTTTGGTTTTGGATGAAATGTGAGTTTTGACTTTCAAGAAATGCGCACTCTGAAAAACTTTGTTTCTGAATGCGGGAAAAGTTAAAGTTGTTATAAGGCCTATATCTAAAGCTCCTGAAGGAGCACATGGCTACCTTTGGGATATATGATAGGGAACCACTCACCATCATACATATTTCATTTGGGAGCAGCTAGTGTATTCTCTCTTCAAGATATGCTCTTTTTCACCAACTATGAAACTTAGAGTGCCAAAGCTTGAAATCGTCATTTTGGGGATTTCACAAGCTCTGAATGCGGTTTCTGGCAAATGGGCATACACCTGATAGATTTTCGCCCCACCATCAAACCTTTTGGTTTTGGATGAAATGTGAGTTTTGACTTTCAAGAAATGCGCACTCTGAAAAACTTTGTTTCTGAATGCGGGAAAAGTTAATGTTTTTATAAGGCCTATATCTAAAGCTCCTGAAGGAGCACATGGCTACCTTTGGGATATATGATATGGAACCACTCACCATCATACATATTTCATTTGGGAGCAGCTAGTGTATTCTCTCTTCAAGATATGCTCTTTTTCACCAACTATGAAACTTAGAGTGCCAAAGCTTGAAATCGTCATTTTGGGGATTTCACAAGCTCTGAATGCGGTTTCTGGCAAATGGGCATACACCTGATAGATTTTCGCCCCACCATCAAACCTTTTGGTTTTGGATGAAATGTGAGTTTTGACTTTCAAGAAATGCGCACTCTGAAAAACTTTGTTTCTGAATGCGGGAAAAGTTAAAGTTGTTATAAGGCCTATATCTAAAGCTCCTGAAGGAGCACATGGCTACCTTTGGGATATATGATAGGGAACCACTCACCATCATACATATTTCATTTGGGAGCAGCTAGTGTATTCTCTCTTCAAGATATGCTCTTTTTTTACCAACTATGAAACTTAGAGTGCCAAAGCTTGAAATCGTCATTTTGGGGATTTCACAAGCTCTGAATGCGGTTTCTGGCAAATGGGCATACACCTGATAGATTTTCGCCCCACCATCAAACCTTTTGGTTTTGGATGAAATGTGAGTTTTGACTTTCAAGAAATGCGCACTCTGAAAAACTTTGTTTCTGAATGCGGGAAAAGTTAATGTTTTTATAAGGCCTATATCTAAAGCTCCTGAAGGAGCACATGGCTACCTTTGGGATATATGATATGGAACCACTCACCATCATACATATTTCATTTGGGAGCAGCTAGTGTATTCTCTCTTCAAGATATGCTCTTTTTCACCAACTATGAAACTTAGAGTGCCAAAGCTTGAAATCGTCATTTTGGTGATTTCACAAGCTCTGAATGCGGTTTCTGGCAAATGGGCATACACCTGATAGATTTTCGCCCCACCATCAAACCTTTTGGTTTTGGATGAAATGTGAGTTTTGACTTTCAAGAAATGCGCACTCTGAAAAACTTTGTTTCTGAATGCGGGAAAAGTTAATGTTTTTATAAGGCCTATATCTAAAGCTCCTGAAGGAGCACATGGCTACCTTTGGGATATATGATATGGAACCACTCACCATCATACATATTTCATTTGGGAGCAGCTAGTGTATTCTCTCTTCAAGATATGCTCTTTTTCACCAACTATGAAACTTAGAGTGCCAAAGCTTGAAATCGTCATTTTGGGGATTTCACAAGCTCTGAATGCGGTTTCTGGCAAATGGGCATACACCTGATAGATTTTCGCCCCACCATCAAACCTTTTGGTTTTGGATGAAATGTGAGTTTTGACTTTCAAGAAATGCGCACTCTGAAAAACTTTGTTTCTGAATGCGGGAAAAGTTAAAGTTGTTATAAGGCCTATATCTAAAGCTCCTGAAGGAGCACATGGCTACCTTTGGGATATATGATAGGGAACCACTCACCATCATACATATTTCATTTGGGAGCAGCTAGTGTATTCTCTCTTCAAGATATGCTCTTTTTTTACCAACTATGAAACTTAGAGTGCCAAAGCTTGAAATCGTCATTTTGGGGATTTCACAAGCTCTGAATGCGGTTTCTGGCAAATGGGCATACACCTGATAGATTTTCGCCCAACCATCAAACCTTTTGGTTTTGGATGAAATGTGAGTTTTGACTTTCAAGAAATGCGCACTCTGAAAAACTTTGTTTCTGAATGTGAGAAAAGTTAACGTTTTTATAATGCCTATATCTAAAGCTCCTAAAGGAGCACATGGCTACCTTTGGGATATATGATATGGAACCACTCACCATCATACATATTTCATTTGGGAGCAGCTAGTGTATTGTCTCTTCAAGATATGCTCTTTTTCACCAACTATGAAACTTAGAGTGCCAAAGCTTGAAATCGTCATTTTGGGGATTTCACAAGCTCTGAATGCGGTTTCTGGCAAATGGGCATACACCTGATAGATTTTCGCCCCACCATCAAACCTTTTGGTTTTGGATGAAATGCGAGTTTTGACTTTCAAGAAATGCGCACTCTGACAAACTTTGTTTCTGAATGCGGGAAAAGTTAAAGTTTTTATAAGGCCTATATCTAAAGCTCCTGAAGGAGCACATGGCTACCTTTGGGATATATGATATGGAACCACTCACCATCATACATATTTCATTTGGGAGCAGCTACTGTATTCTCTCTTCAAGATATGCTCTTTTTCACCAACTATGAAACAGAGTGCCAAAGCTTGAAATCGTCATTTTGGGGATTTCACAAGCTCTGAATGCGGTTTCTGGCAAATGGGCATACACCTGATAGATTTTCGCCCCACCATCAAACCTTTTGGTTTTGGATGAAATGTGAGTTTTGACTTTCAAGAAATGCGCACTCTGAAAAACTTTGTTTCTGAATGCGGGAAAAGTTAAAGTTTTTCTAAGGCCTATATCAAAAGCTCCTGAAGGAGCACCTGGCTACCTTTGGGATATATGATATGGAACCACTCACCATCATACATATTTCATTTGGGAGCAGCTAGTGTATTCTCTCTTCAAGATATGCTCTTTTTCACCAACTATGAAACTTAGAGTGCCAAAGCTTGAAATCGTCATTTTGGGGATTTCACAAGCTCTGAATGCGGTTTCTGGCAAATGGGCATACACCTGATAGATTTTCACCCCACCATCAAACCTTTTGGTTTTGGATGAAATGTGAGTTTTGACTTTCAAGAAATGCGCACTCTGAAAAACTTTGTTTCTGAATACGGGAAAAGTTAAAGTTGTTATAAGGCCTATATCTGAAGCTCCTAAAGGAGCACATGGCAACCTTTGGGATATATGATATGTAACCACTCACCATCATACATATTTCATTTGGGAGCAGCTAGTGTATTCTCTCTTCAAGATATGCTCTTTTTCACCAACTATGAAACTTAGAGTGCCAAAGCTTGAAATCGTCATTTTGGGGATTTCACAAGCTCTGAATGCGGTTTCTGGCAAATGGGCATACACCTGATAGATTTTCGCCCCACCATCAAACCTTTTGGTTTTGGATGAAATGTGAGTTTTGACTTTCAAGAAATGCGCACTCTGAAAAACTTTGTTTCTGAATGCGGGAAAAGTTAAAGTTTTTCTAAGGCCTATATCTAAAGCTCCTGAAGGAGCACCTGGCTACCTTTGGGATATATGATATGGAACCACTCACCATCATACATATTTCATTTGGGAGCAGCTAGTGTATTCTCTCTTCAAGATATGCTCTTTTTCACCAACTATGAAACTTAGTGTGCCAAAGCTTGAAATCGTCATTTTGGGGATTTCACAAGCTCTGAATGCGGTTTCTGGCAAATGGGCATACACCTGATAGATTTTCGCCCCACCATCAAACCTTTTGGTTTTGGATGAAATGTGAGTTTTGACTTTCAAGAAATGCGCACTCTGAAAAACTTTGTTTCTGAATGCGGGAAAAGTTAAAGTTTTTATAAGGCCTATATCTAAAGCTCCTGAAGGAGCACATGGCTACCTTTGGGATATATGATATGGAACCACTCACCATCATACATATTTCATTTGGGAGCAGCTAGTGTATTCTCTCTTCAAGATATGCTCTTTTTCACCAACTATGAAACTTAGAGTGCCAAAGCTTGAAATCGTCATTTTGGGGATTTCACAAGCTCTGAATGCGGTTTCTGGCAAATGGGCATACACCTGATAGATTTTCGCCCCACCATCAAACCTTTTGGTTTTGGATGAAATGTGAGTTTTGACTTTCAAGAAATGCGCACTCTGAAAAACTTTGTTTCTGAATGCGGGAAAAGTTAAAGTTGTTATAAGGCCTATATCTAAAGCTCCTGAAGGAGCACATGGCTACCTTTGGGATATATGATAGGGAACCACTCACCATCATACATATTTCATTTGGGAGCAGCTAGTGTATTCTCTCTTCAAGATATGCTCTTTTTCACCAACTATGAAACTTAGAGTGCCAAAGCTTGAAATCGTCATTTTGGGGATTTCACAAGCTCTGAATGCGGTTTCTGGCAAATGGGCATACACCTGATAGATTTTCGCCCCACCATCAAACCTTTTGGTTTTGGATGAAATGTGAGTTTTGACTTTCAAGAAATGCGCACTCTGAAAAACTTTGTTTCTGAATGCGGGAAAAGTTAATGTTTTTATAAGGCCTATATCTAAAGCTCCTGAAGGAGCACATGGCTACCTTTGGGATATATGATATGGAACCACTCACCATCATACATATTTCATTTGGGAGCAGCTAGTGTATTCTCTCTTCAAGATATGCTCTTTTTCACCAACTATGAAACTTAGTGTGCCAAAGCTTGAAATCGTCATTTTGGGGATTTCACAAGCTCTGAATGCGGTTTCTGGCAAATGGGCATACACCTGATAGATTTTCGCCCCACCATCAAACCTTTTGGTTTTGGATGAAATGTGAGTTTTGACTTTCAAGAAATGCGCACTCTGAAAAACTTTGTTTCTGAATGCGGGAAAAGTTAAAGTTTTTATAAGGCCTATATCTAAAGCTCCTGAAGGAGCACATGGCTACCTTTGGGATATATGATATGGAACCACTCACGATCATACATATTTCATTTGGGAGCAGCTAGTGTATTCTCTCTTCAAGATATGCTCTTTTTCACCAACTATGAAACTTAGAGTGCCAAAGCTTGAAATCGTCATTTTGGGGATTTCACAAGCTCTGAATGCGGTTTCTGGCAAATGGGCATACACCTGATAGATTTTCGCCCCACCATCAAACCTTTTGGTTTTGGATGAAATGTGAGTTTTGACTTTCAAGAAATGCGCACTCTGAAAAACTTTGTTTCTGAATGCGGGAAAAGTTAAAGTTGTTATAAGGCCTATATCTAAAGCTCCTGAAGGAGCACATGGCTACCTTTGGGATATATGATAGGGAACCACTCACCATCATACATATTTCATTTGGGAGCAGCTAGTGTATTCTCTCTTCAAGATATGCTCTTTTTCACCAACTATGAAACTTAGAGTGCCAAAGCTTGAAATCGTCATTTTGGGGATTTCACAAGCTCTGAATGCGGTTTCTGGCAAATGGGCATACACCTGATAGATTTTCGCCCCACCATCAAACCTTTTGGTTTTGGATGAAATGTGAGTTTTGACTTTCAAGAAATGCGCACTCTGAAAAACTTTGTTTCTGAATGCGGGAAAAGTTAATGTTTTTATAAGGCCTATATCTAAAGCTCCTGAAGGAGCACATGGCTACCTTTGGGATATATGATATGGAACCACTCACCATCATACATATTTCATTTGGGAGCAGCTAGTGTATTCTCTCTTCAAGATATGCTCTTTTTCACCAACTATGAAACCTAGAGTGCCAAAGCTTGAAATCGTCATTTTGGGGATTTCACAAGCTCTGAATGCGGTTTCTGGCAAATGGGCATACACCTGATAGATTTTCGCCCCACCATCAAACCTTTTGGTTTTGGATGAAATGTGAGTTTTGACTTTCAAGAAATGCGCACTCTGAAAAACTTTGTTTCTGAATGCGGGAAAAGTTAAAGTTGTTATAAGGCCTATATCTAAAGCTCCTGAAGGAGCACATGGCTACCTTTGGGATATATGATAGGGAACCACTCACCATCATACATATTTCATTTGGGAGCAGCTAGTGTATTCTCTCTTCAAGATATGCTCTTTTTCACCAACTATGAAACTTAGAGTGCCAAAGCTTGAAATCGTCATTTTGGGGATTTCACAAGCTCTGAATGCGGTTTCTGGCAAATGGGCATACACCTGATAGATTTTCGCCCCACCATCAAACCTTTTGGTTTTGGATGAAATGTGAGTTTTGACTTTCAAGAAATGCGCACTCTGAAAAACTTTGTTTCTGAATGCGGGAAAAGTTAAAGTTTTTATAAGGCCTATATCTAAAGCTCCTAAAGGAGCACATGGCTACCTTTGGGATATATGATATGGAACCACTCACCATCATACATATTTCATTTGGGAGCAGCTAGTGTATTCTCTCTTCAAGATATGCTCTTTTTCACCAACTATGAAACTTAGAGTGCCAAAGCTTGAAATCGTCATTTTGGGGATTTCACAAGCTCTGAATGCGGTTTCTGGCAAATGGGCATACACCTGATAGATTTTCGCCCCACCATCAAACCTTTTGGTTTTGGATGAAATGTGAGTTTTGACTTTCAAGAAATGCGCACTCTGAAAAACTTTGTTTCTGAATGCGGGAAAAGTTAAAGTTTTTATAAGGCCTATATCTAAAGCTCCTAAAGGAGCACATGGCTACCTTTGGGATATATGATATGGAACCACTCACCATCATACATATTTCATTTGGGAGCAGCTAGTGTATTCTCTCTTCAAGATATGCTCTTTTTCACCAACTATGAAACTTAGAGTGCCAAAGCTTGAAATCGTCATTTTGGGGATTTCACAAGCTCTGAATGCGGTTTCTGGCAAATGGGCATACACCTGATAGATTTTCGCCCCAGCATCAAACCTTTTGGTTTTGGATGAAATGTGAGTTTTGACTTTCAAGAAATGCGCACTCTGAAAAACTTTGTTTCTGAATGCGGGAAAAGTTAATGTTTTTATAAGGCCTATATCTAAAGCTCCTGAAGGAGCACATGGCTACCTTTGGGATATATGATATGGAACCACTCACCATCATACATATTTCATTTGGGAGCAGCTAGTGTATTCTCTCTTCAAGATATGCTCTTTTTCACCAACTATGAAACTTAGAGTGCCAAAGCTTGAAATCGTCATTTTGGGGATTTCACAAGCTCTGAATGCGGTTTCTGGCAAATGGGCATACACCTGATAGATTTTCGCCCCACCATCAAACCTTTTGGTTTTGGATGAAATGTGAGTTTTGACTTTCAAGAAATGCGCACTCTGAAAAACTTTGTTTCTGAATGCGGGAAAAGTTAAAGTTGTTATAAGGCCTATATCTAAAGCTCCTGAAGGAGCACATGGCTACCTTTGGGATATATGATAGGGAACCACTCACCATCATACATATTTCATTTGGGAGCAGCTAGTGTATTCTCTCTTCAAGATATGCTCTTTTTCACCAACTATGAAACTTAGAGTGCCAAAGCTTGAAATCGTCATTTTGGGGATTTCACAAGCTCTGAATGCGGTTTCTGGCAAATGGGCATACACCTGATAGATTTTCGCCCCACCATCAAACCTTTTGGTTTTGGATGAAATGTGAGTTTTGACTTTCAAGAAATGCGCACTCTGAAAAACTTTGTTTCTGAATGCGGGAAAAGTTAAAGTTTTTATAAGGCCTATATCTAAAGCTCCTAAAGGAGCACATGGCTACCTTTGGGATATATGATATGGAACCACTCACCATCATACATATTTCATTTGGGAGCAGCTAGTGTATTCTCTCTTCAAGATATGCTCTTTTTCACCAACTATGAAACTTAGAGTGCCAAAGCTTGAAATCGTCATTTTGGGGATTTCACAAGCTCTGAATGCGGTTTCTGGCAAATGGGCATACACCTGATAGATTTTCGCCCCACCATCAAACCTTTTGGTTTTGGATGAAATGTGAGTTTTGACTTTCAAGAAATGCGCACTCTGAAAAACTTTGTTTCTGAATGCGGGAAAAGTTAAAGTTTTTATAAGGCCTATATCTAAAGCTCCTAAAGGAGCACATGGCTACCTTTGGGATATATGATATGGAACCACTCACCATCATACATATTTCATTTGGGAGCAGCTAGTGTATTCTCTCTTCAAGATATGCTCTTTTTCACCAACTATGAAACTTAGAGTGCCAAAGCTTGAAATCGTCATTTTGGGGATTTCACAAGCTCTGAATGCGGTTTCTGGCAAATGGGCATACACCTGATAGATTTTCGCCCCACCATCAAACCTTTTGGTTTTGGATGAAATGTGAGTTTTGACTTTCAAGAAATGCGCACTCTGAAAAACTTTGTTTCTGAATGCGGGAAAAGTTAAAGTTGTTATAAGGCCTATATCTAAAGCTCCTGAAGGAGCACATGGCTACCTTTGGGATATATGATAGGGAACCACTCACCATCATACATATTTCATTTGGGAGCAGCTAGTGTATTCTCTCTTCAAGATATGCTCTTTTTCACCAACTATGAAACTTAGAGTGCCAAAGCTTGAAATCGTCATTTTGGGGATTTCACAAGCTCTGAATGCGGTTTCTGGCAAATGGGCATACACCTGATAGATTTTCGCCCCACCATCAAACCTTTTGGTTTTGGATGAAATGTGAGTTTTGACTTTCAAGAAATGCGCACTCTGAAAAACTTTGTTTCTGAATGCGGGAAAAGTTAAAGTTTTTATAAGGCCTATATCTAAAGCTCCTAAAGGAGCACATGGCTACCTTTGGGATATATGATATGGAACCACTCACCATCATACATATTTCATTTGGGAGCAGCTAGTGTATTCTCTCTTCAAGATATGCTCTTTTTCACCAACTATGAAACTTAGAGTGCCAAAGCTTGAAATCGTCATTTTGGGGATTTCACAAGCTCTGAATGCGGTTTCTGGCAAATGGGCATACACCTGATAGATTTTCGCCCCACCATCAAACCTTTTGGTTTTGGATGAAATGTGAGTTTTGACTTTCAAGAAATGCGCACTCTGAAAAACTTTGTTTCTGAATGCGGGAAAAGTTAAAGTTTTTATAAGGCCTATATCTAAAGCTCCTAAAGGAGCACATGGCTACCTTTGGGATATATGATATGGAACCACTCACCATCATACATATTTCATTTGGGAGCAGCTAGTGTATTCTCTCTTCAAGATATGCTCTTTTTCACCAACTATGAAACTTAGAGTGCCAAAGCTTGAAATCGTCATTTTGGGGATTTCACAAGCTCTGAATGCGGTTTCTGGCAAATGGGCATACACCTGATAGATTTTCGCCCCACCATCAAACCTTTTGGTTTTGGATGAAATGTGAGTTTTGACTTTCAAGAAATGCGCACTCTGAAAAAGTTTGTTTCTGAATGCGGGAAAAGTTAAAGTTGTTATAAGGCCTATATCGAAAGCTCCTGAAGGAGCACATGGCTACCTTTGGGATATATGATATGGAACCACTCACCATCATACATATTTCATTTGGGAGCAGCTAGTGTATTCTCTCTTCAAGATATGCTCTTTTTCACCAACTATGAAACTTAGAGTGCCAAAGCTTGAAATCGTCATTTTGGGGATTTCACAAGCTCTGAATGCGGTTTCTGGCAAATGGGCATACACCTGATAGATTTTCGCCCCACCATCAAACCTTTTGGTTTTGGATGAAATGTGAGTTTTGACTTTCAAGAAATGCGCACTCTGAAAAACTTTGTTTCTGAATGCGGGAAAAGTTAAAGTTTTTATAAGGCCTATATCTAAAGCTCCTAAAGGAGCACATGGCTACCTTTGGGATATATGATATGGAACCACTCACCATCATACATATTTCATTTGGGAGCAGCTAGTGTATTCTCTCTTCAAGATATGCTCTTTTTCACCAACTATGAAACTTAGAGCGCCAAAGCTTGAAATCGTCATTTTGGGGATTTCACAAGCTCTGAATGCGGTTTCTGGCAAATGGGCATACACCTGATAGATTTTCGCCCCACCATCAAACCTTTTGGTTTTGGATGAAATGTGAGTTTTGACTTTCAAGAAATGCACACTCTGAAAAACTTTGTTTCTGAATGCGGGAAAAGTTAAAGTTTTTCTAAGGCCAATATCTAAAGCTCCTAAAGGAGCACATGGCTACCTTTGGGATATATGATATGGAACCACTCACCATCATACATATTTCATTTGGGAGCAGCTAGTGTATTCTCTCTTCAAGATATGCTCTTTTTCACCAACTATGAAACAGAGTACCAAAGCTTGAAATCGTCATTTTGGGGATTTCACAAGCTCTGAATGCGGTTTCTGGCAAATGGGCATACACCTGATAGATTTTCGCCCCACCATCAAACCTTTTGGTTTTGGATGAAATGTGAGTTTTGACTTGCAAGAAATGCGCACTCTGAAAAACTTTGTTTCTGAATGCGGGAAAAGTTAAAGTTTTTATAATGCCTATATCTAAAGCTCCTAAAGGAGCACATGGCTACCTTTGGGATATATGATATGGAACCACTCACCATCATACATATTTCATTTGGGAGCAGCTAGTGTATTCTCTCTTCAAGATATGCTCTTTTTCACCAACTATGAAACTTAGAGTGCCAAAGCTTGAAATCGTCATTTTGGGGATTTCACAAGCTCTGAATGCGGTTTCTGGCAAATGGGCATACACCTGATAGATTTTCGCCCCACCATCAAACCTTTTGGTTTTGGATGAAATGCGAGTTTTGACTTTCAAGAAATGCGCACTCTGACAAACTTTGTTTCTGAATGCGGGAAAAGTTAAAGTTTTTATAAGGCCTATATCTAAAGCTCCTGAAGGAGCACATGGCTACCTTTGGGATATATGATATGTAACCACTCTCCATCATACATATTTCATTTGGGAGCAGCTAGTGTATTCTCTCTTCAAGATATGCTCTTTTTCACCAACTATGAAACAGAGTGCCAAAGCTTGAAATCGTCATTTTGGGGATTTCACAAGCTCTGAATGCGGTTTCTGGCAAATGGGCATACACCTGATAGATTTTCGCCCCACCATCAAACCTTTTGGTTTTGGATGAAATGTGAGTTTTGACTTTCAAGAAATGCGCACTCTGAAAAACTTTGTTTCTGAATGCGGGAAAAGTTAATGTTTTCATAAGGCCTATATCTAAAGCTCCTGAAGGAGCACATGGCTACCTTTGGGATATATGATATGGAACCACTCACCATCATACATATTTCATTTGGGAGCAGCTAGTGTATTCTCTCTTCAAGATATGCTCTTTTTTAACCAACTATGAAACAGAGTGCCAAAGCTTGAAATCGTCATTTTGGGGATTTCACAAGCTCTGAATGCGGTTTCTGGCAAATGGGCATACACCTGATAGATTTTCGCCCAACCATCAAACCTTTTGGTTTTGGATGAAATGTGAGTTTTGACTTTCAAGAAATGCGCACTCTCAAAAACTTTGTTTCTGAATGCTGGAAAAGTTAAAGTTTTTATAAGGCCTATATCTAAAGCTCCTAAAGGAGCACATGGCTACCTTTGGGATATATGATATGGAACCACTCACCATCATACATATTTCATTTGGGAGCAGCTAGGGTATTCTCTCTTCAAGATATGCTCTTTTTCACCAACTATGAAACTTAGAGTGCCAAAGCTTGAAATCGTCATTTTGGGGATTTCACAAGCTCTGAATGCGGTTTCTGGCAAATGGGCATACACCTGATAGCTTTTCGCCCCACCATCAAACCTTTTGGTTTTGGATGAAATGCAAGTTTTGACTTTCAAGAAATGCGCACTCTGACAAACTTTGTTTCTGAATGCGGGAAAAGTTAAAATTTTTATAAGGCCTATATCTAAAGCTCCTGAAGGAGCACATGGCTACCTTTGGGATATATGATATGGAACCACTCACCATCATACATATTTCATTTGGGAGCAGCTAGTGTATTCTCTCTTCAAGATATGCTCTTTTTCACCAACTATGAAACTTAGAGTGCCAAAGCTTGAAATCGTCATTTTGGGGATTTCACAAGCTCTGAATGCGGTTTCTGGCAAATGGGCATACACCTGATAGATTTTCGCCCCACCATCAAACCTTTTGGTTTTGGATGAAATGCGAGTTTTGACTTTCAAGAAATGCGCACTCTGAAAAACTTTGCTTTTGAATGCGGGAAAAGTTAAAGTTTTTATAAGGCCTATATCTAAAGCTCCTAAAGGAGCACATGGCTACCTTTGGGATATATGATATGGAACCACTCACCATCTTACATATTTCATTTGGGAGCAGCTAGTGTATTCTCTCTTGAAGATATGCTCATATTCAACTCCTAAGAAACTTAGAGTTCCAAAGCTTGAAATCGTCATATATCTATTTCACAAGCTCTGAATGCGGTTTCTGGCAAATGGGCATACACCTGATAGATTTTCGCCCCACCATCAAACCTTTTGGTTTTGGATGAAATGTGAGTTTTGACTTTCAAGAAATGCGCACTCTGAAAAACTTTGTTTCTGAATGCGGGAAAAGTTAAAGTTTTTATAAGGCCTATATCTAAAGCTCCTAAAGGAGCACATGGCTACCTTTGGGATATATGATATGGAACCACTCACCATCATCCATATTTCATTTGGGAGCAGCTAGTGTATTCTCTCTTCAAGATATGCTCTTTTTCACCAACTATGAAACTTAGAGTGCCAAAGCTTGAAATCGTCATTTTGGGGATTTCACAAGCTCTGAATGCGGTTTCTGGCAAATGGGCATACACCTGATAGATTTTCGCCCCACCATCAAACCTTATGGTTTTGGATGAAATGTGAGTTTTGACTTTCAAGAAATGCGCACTCTGACAAACTTTGTTTCTGAATGCGGGAAAAGTTAAAGTTTTTATAAGGCCTATATCTAAAGCTCCTGATGGAGCACATGGCTACCTTTGGGATATATGATATGGAACCACTCACCATCATACATATTTCATTTGGGAGCAGCTTGTGTATTCTCTCTTCAAGATATGCTCTTTTTCACCAACTATGAAACTTAGAGTGCCAAAGCTTGAAATCGTCATTTTGGGGATTTCATAAGCTCTGAATGCGGTTTCTGGCAAATGGGGATACACCTGATAGATTTTCGCCCCACCATCAAACCTTTTGGTTTTGGATGAAATGTGAGTTTTGACTTTCAAGAAATGCGCACTCTGAAAAACTTTGTTTCTGAATGCGGGAAAAGTTAAAGTTCTTATAAGGCCTATATCTAAAGCTCCTAAAGGAGCACATGGCTACCTTTGGGATATATGATATGGAACCACTCACCATCATACATATTTCATTTGGGAGCAGCTAGTGTATTCTCTCTTCAAGATATGCTCTTTTTCACCAACTATGAAACAGAGTGCCAAAGCTTGAAATCGTCATTTTGGGGATTTCACAAGCTCTGAATGCGGTTTCTGGCAAATGGGCATACACCTGATAGATTTTCGCCCCACCATCAAACCTTTTGGTTTTGGATGAAATGTGAGTTTTGACTTTCAAGAAATGCGCACTCTGAAAAACTTTGTTTCTGAATGCGGGAAAAGTTAAAGTTTTTATAAGGCCTATATCTAAAGCTCCTAAAAGAGCACATGGCTACCTTTGGGATATATGATATGGAACCACTCACCATCATACATATTTCATTTGGGAGCAGTTAGTGTATTCTCTCTTCAAGATATGCTCTTTTTCACCAACTATGAAACTTAGAGTGCCAAAGCTTGAAATCGTCATTTTGGGGATTTCACAAGCTCTGAATGCGGTTTCTGGCAAATGGGCATACACCTGATAGATTTTCGCCCCACCATCAATCCTTTTGGTTTTGGATGAAATGTGAGTTTTGACTTTCAAGAAATGCACACTCTGAAAAACTTTGTTTCTGAATGCGGGAAAAGTTAAAGTTTTTATAAGGCCTATGTCTAAAGCTCCTAAAGGAGCACATGGCTACCTTTGGGATATATGATATGGAACCACTCACCATCATACATATTTCATTTGGGAGCAGCTAGTGTATTCTCTCTTCAAGATATGCTCTTTTTCACCAACTATGAAACAGAGTGCCAAAGCTTGAAATCGTCATTTTGGGGATTTCACAAGCTCTGAATGCGGTTTCTGGCAAATGGGCATACACCTGATAGATTTTCGCCCCACCATCAAACCTTTTGGTTTTGGATGAAATGTGAGTTTTGACTTTCAAGAAATGCGCACTCTGAAAAACTTTGTTTCTGAATGCGGGAAAAGTTAAAGTTTTTATAAGGCCTATATCTAAAGCTCCTGAAGGAGCACATGGCTACCTTTGGGATATATGATATGGAACCACTCACCATCATACATATTTCATTTGGGAGCAGCTAGTGTATTCTCTCTTCAAGATATGCTCTTTTTCACCAACTATGAAACTTAGAGTGCCAAAGCTTGAAATCGTCATTTTGGGGATTTCACAAGCTCTGAATGCGGTTTCTGGCAAATGGGAATACACCTGATAGATTTTCGCCCCACCATCAAACCTTTTGGTTTTGGATGAAATGTGAGTTTTGACTTTCAAGAAATGCGCACTCTGACAAACTTTGTTTCTGAATGCGGGAAAAGTTAAAGTTTTTATAAGGCCTATATCTAAAGCTCCTGATGGAGCACATGGCTACCTTTGGGATATTTGATATGGAACCACTCACCATCATACATATTTCATTTGGGAGCAGCTAGTGTATTCTCTCTTCAAGATATGCTCTTTTTCACCAACTATGAAACAGAGTGCCAAAGCTTGAAATTGTCATTTTGGGGATTTCACAAGCTCTGAATGCGGTTTCTGGCAAATGGGCATACACCTGATAGATTTTCGCCCCACCATCAAACCTTTTGGTTTTGGATGAAATGTGAGTTTTGACTTTCAAGAAATGCGCACTCTGAAAAACTTTGTTTCTGAATGCGGGAAAAGTTAATGTTTTTATAAGGCCTATATCTAAAGCTCCTGAAGGAGCACATGGCTACCTTTGGGATATATGATATGGAACCACTCACCATCATACATATTTCATTTGGGAGCAGCTAGTGTATTCTCTCCAAGATATGCTCTTATTCACCAACTATGAAACTTAGAGTGCCAAAGCTTGAAATCGTCATTTTGGGGATTTCACAAGCTCTGAATGCGGTTTCTGGCAAATGGGCATACACCTGATAGATTTTCGCCCCACCATCAAACCTTTTGGTTTTGGATGAAATGTGAGTTTTGACTTTCAAGAAATGCGCACTCTTACAAACTTTGTTTCTGAATGCGGGAAAAGTTAATGTTTTCATAAGGCCTATATCTAAAGCTCCTGAAGGAGCACATGGCTACCTTTGGGATATATGATATGGAACCACTCACCATCATACATATTTCATTTGGGAGCAGCTAGTGTATTCTCTCTTCAAGATATGAACTTTTTCACCAACTATGAAACTTAGAGTACCAAAGCTTGAAATCGTCATTTTGGGGATTTCACAAGCTCTGAATGCGGTTTCTGGCAAATGGGCATACACCTGATAGATTTTCGCCCCACCATCAAACCTTTTGGTTTTGGATGAAATGTGAGTTTTGACTTTCAAGAAATGCGCAATCTGAAAAACTTTGTTTCTGAATGCGGGAAAAGTTAAAGTTTTTATAAGGCCTATATCTAAAGCTCCTAAAGGAGCACATGGCTACCTTTGGGATATATGATATGGAACCACTCACCATCATACATATTTCATTTGGGAGCAGCTAGTGTATTCTCTCTTCAAGATATGCTCTTTTTCACCAACTATGAAACTTAGAGTGCCAAAGCTTGAAATCGTCATTTTGGGGATTTCACAAGCTCTGAATGCGGTTTCTGGCAAATGGGCATACACCTGATAGATTTTCGCCCCACCATCAAACCTTTTGGTTTTGGATGAAATGCGAGTTTTGACTTTCAAGAAATGCGCACTCTGACAAACTTTGTTTCTGAATGCGGGAAAAGTTAAAGTTTTTATAAGGCCTATATCTAAAGCTCCTGAAGGAGCACATGGCTACCTTTGGGATATATGATATGGAACCACTCACCATCATACATATTTCATTTGGGAGCAGCTAGTGTATTCTCTCTTCAAGATATGCTCTTTTTCACCAACTATGAAACTTAGAGTGCCAAAGCTTGAAATCGTCATTTTGGGGATTTCACAATCTCTGAATGCGGTTTCTGGCAAATGGGCATACACCTGATAGATTTTCGCCCCACCATCAAACCTTTTGGTTTTGGATGAAATGTGAGTTTTGACTTTCAAGAAATGCGCACTCTGAAAAACTTTGTTTCTGAATGCGGGAAAAGTTAAAGTTTTTATAAGGCCTATATCTAAAGCTCCTAAAGGAGCACATGGCTACCTTTGGGATATATGATATGGAACCACTCACCATCATCCATATTTCATTTGGGAGCAGCTAGTGTATTCTCTCTTCAAGATATGCTCTTTTTCACCAACTATGAAAGAGAGTGCCAAAGCTTGAAATCGTCATTTTGGGGATTTCACAAGCTCTGAATGCGGTTTCTGGCAAATGGGCATACACCTGATAGATTTTCGCCCCAGCATCAAACCTTTTGGTTTTGGATGAAATGTGAGTTTTGACTTTCAAGAAATGCGCACTCTGAAAAACTTTGTTTCTGAATGCGGGAAAAGTTAATGTTTTTATAAGGCCTATATCTAAAGCTCCTGAAGGAGCACATGGCTACCTTTGGGATATATGATATGGAACCACTCACCATCATACATATTTCATTTGGGAGCAGCTAGTGTATTCTCTCTTCAAGATATGCTCTTTTTCACCAACTATGAAACAGAGTGCCAAAGCTTGAAATTGTCATTTTGGGGATTTCACAAGCTCTGAATGCGGTTTCTGGCAAATGGGCATACACCTGATAGATTTTCGCCCCACCATCAAACCTTTTGGTTTTGGATGAAATGCGAGTTTTGACTTTCAAGAAATGCGCACTCTGAAAAACTTTGTTTCTGAATGCGGGAAAAGTTAAAGTTTTTATAAGGCCTATATCTAAAGCTCCTAAAGGAGCACATGGCTACCTTTGGGATATATGATATGGAACCACTCACCATCATCCATATTTCATTTGGGAGCAGCTAGTGTATTCTCTCTTCAAGATATGCTCTTTTTCACCAACTATGAAAGAGAGTGCCAAAGCTTGAAATCGTCATTTTGGGGATTTCACAAGCTCTGAATGCGGTTTCTGGCAAATGGGCATACACCTGATAGATTTTGCCCCACCATCAAACCTTTTGGTTTTGGATGAAATGTGAGTTTTGACTTTCAAGAAATGCGCATTCTGAAAAACTTTGTTTCTGAATGCGGGAAAAGTTAAAGTTTTTATAAGGCCTATATCTAAAGCTCCTAAAGGAGCACATGGCTACCTTTGGGATATATGATATGGAACCACTCACCATCATACATATTTCATTTGGGAGCAGCTAGTGTATTCTCTCTTCAAGATATGCTCTTTTTCACCAACTATGAAACTTAGAGTGCCAAAGCTTGAAATCGTCATTTTGGGGATTTCACAAGCTCTGAATGCGGTTTCTGGCAAATGGGCATACACCTGATAGATTTTCGCCCCACCATCAAACCTTTTGGTTTTGGATGAAATGTGAGTTTTGACTTTCAAGAAATGCGCAATCTGAAAAACTTTGTTTCTGAATGCGGGAAAAGTTAAAGTTTTTATAAGGCCTATATCTAAAGCTCCTAAAGGAGCACATGGCTACCTTTGGGATATATGATATGGAACCACTCACCATCATACAAATTTCATTTGGGAGCAGCTAGTATATTCTCTCTTCAAGATATGCTCTTTTTCACCAACTATGAAACTTAGAGTGCCAAAGCTTGAAATCGTCATTTTGGGGATTTCACAAGCTCTGAATGCGGTTTCTGGCAAATGGGCATACACCTGATAGATTTTCGCCCCACCATCAAACCTTTTGGTTTTGGATTAAATGCGAGTTTTGACTTTCAAGAAATGCGCAATCTGAAAAACTTTGTTTCTGAATGCGGGAAAAGTTAAAGTTTTTATAAGGCCTATATCTAAAGCTCCTAAAGGAGCACATGGCTACCTTTGGGATATATGATATGGAACCACTCACCATCATACATATTTCATTTGGGAGCAGCTAGGGTATTCTCTCTTCAAGATATGCTCTTTTTCACCAACTATGAAACTTAGAGTGCCAAAGCTTAAAATCGTCATTTTGGGGATTTCACAAGCTCTGAATGCGGTTTCTGGCAAATGGGCATACACCTGATAGATTTTCGCCCCACCATCAAACCTTTTGGTTTTGGATGAAATGTGAGTTTTGACTTTCAAGAAATGCTCACTCTGAAAAACTTTGTTTCTGAATGCGGGAAAAGTTAATGTTTTTATAAGGCCTATATCTAAAGCTCCTGAAGGAGCACATGGCTACCTTTGGGATATATGATATGGAACCACTCACCATCATACATATTTCATTTGGGAGCAGCTAGTGTATTCTCTCTTCAAGATATGCTCTTTTTCACCAACTATGAAACAGAGTGCCAAAGCTTGAAATCGTCATTTTGGGGATTTCACAAGCTCTGAATGCGGTTTCTGGCAAATGGGCATACACCTGATAGATTTTCGCCCCACCATCAAACCTTTTGGTTTTGGATGAAATGTGAGTTTTGACTTTCAAGAAATGCGCACTCTGAAAAACTTTGTTTCTGAATGCGGGAAAAGTTAAAGTTTTTATAAGGCCTATATCTAAAGCTCCTAAAGGAGCACATGGCTACCTTTGGGATATATGATATGGAACCACTCACCATCATACATATTTCATTTGGGAGCAGCTAGTGTATTCTCTCTTCAAGATATGCTCTTATTCACCAACTATGAAACTTAGAGTGCCAAAGCTTGAAATCGTCATTTTGGGGATTTCACAAGCTCTGAATGCGGTTTCTGGCAAATGGGCATACACCTGATAGATTTTCGCCCCACCATCAAACCTTTTGGTTTTGGATTAAATGCGAGTTTTGACTTTCAAGAAATGCGCAATCTGAAAAACTTTGTTTCTGAATGCGGGAAAAGTTAAAGTTTTTATAAGGCCTATATCTAAAGCTCCTAAAGGAGCACATGGCTACCTTTGGGATATATGATATGGAACCACTCACCATCATACATATTTCATTTGGGAGCAGCTAGGGTATTCTCTCTTCAAGATATGCTCTTTTTCACCAACTATGAAACTTAGAGTGCCAAAGCTTGAAATCGTCATTTTGGGGATTTCACAAGCTCTGAATGCGGTTTCTGGCAAATGGGCATACACCTGATAGATTTTCGCCCCACCATCAAACCTTTTGGTTTTGGATGAAATGTGAGTTTTGACTTTCAAGAAATGCGCACTCTGAAAAACTTTGTTTCTGAATGCGGGAAAAGTTAAAGTTTTTATAAGGCCTATATCTAAAGCTCCTAAAGGAGCACATGGCTACCTTTGGGATATATGATATGGAACCACTCACCATCATACATATTTCATTTGGGAGCAGCTAGTGTATTCTCTCTTCAAGATATGCTCTTATTCACCAACTATGAAACTTAGAGTGCCAAAGCTTGAAATCGTCATTTTGGGGATTTCACAAGCTCTGAATGCGGTTTCTGGCAAATGGGCATACACCTGATAGATTTTCGCCCCACCATCAAACCTTTTGGTTTTGGATGAAATGTGAGTTTTGACTTTCAAGAAATGCGCACTCTGAAAAACTTTGTTTCTGAATGCGGGAAAAGTTAAAGTTTTTATAAGGCCTATATCTAAAGCTCCTAAAGGAGCACATGGCTACCTTTGGGATATATGATATGGAACCACTCACCATCATACATATTTCATTTGGGAGCAGCTAGTGTATTCTCTCTTCAAGATATGCTCTTATTCACCAACTATGAAACTTAGAGTGCCAAAGCTTGAAATCGTCATTTTGGGGATTTCACAAGCTCTGAATGCGGTTTCTGGCAAATGGGCATACACCTGATAGATTTTCGCCCCACCATCAAACCTTTTGGTTTTGGATTAAATGCGAGTTTTGACTTTCAAGAAATGCGCAATCTGAAAAACTTTGTTTCTGAATGCGGGAAAAGTTAAAGTTTTTATAAGGCCTATATCTAAAGCTCCTAAAGGAGCACATGGCTACCTTTGGGATATATGATATGGAACCACTCACCATCATACATATTTCATTTGGGAGCAGCTAGGGTATTCTCTCTTCAAGATATGCTCTTTTTCACCAACTATGAAACTTAGAGTGCCAAAGCTTGAAATCGTCATTTTGGGGATTTCACAAGCTCTGAATGCGGTTTCTGGCAAATGGGCATACACCTGATAGATTTTCGCCCCACCATCAAACCTTTTGGTTTTGGATGAAATGTGAGTTTTGACTTTCAAGAAATGCGCACTCTGAAAAACTTTGTTTCTGAATGCGGGAAAAGTTAAAGTTTTTATAAGGCCTATATCTAAAGCTCCTAAAGGAGCACATGGCTACCTTTGGGATATATGATATGGAACCACTCACCATCATACATATTTCATTTGGGAGCAGCTAGTGTATTCTCTCTTCAAGATATGCTCTTATTCACCAACTATGAAACTTAGAGTGCCAAAGCTTGAAATCGTCATTTTGGGGATTTCACAAGCTCTGAATGCGGTTTCTGGCAAATGGGCATACACCTGATAGATTTTCGCCCCACCATCAAACCTTTTGGTTTTGGATGAAATGTGAGTTTTGACTTTCAAGAAATGCGCACTCTGACAAACTTTGTTTCTGAATGCGGGAAAAGTTAATGTTTTTATAAGGCCTATATCTAAAGCTCCTGAAGGAGCACATGGCTACCTTTGGGATATATGATATGGAACCACTCACCATCATACATATTTCATTTGGGAGCAGCTAGTGTATTCTCTCTTCAAGATATGAACTTTTTCACCAACTATGAAAGAGAGTGCCAAAGCTTGAAATCGTCATTTTGGGGATTTCACAAGCTCTGAATGCGGTTTCTGGCAAATGGGCATACACCTGATAGATTTTCGCCCCAGCATCAAACCTTTTGGTTTTGGATGAAATGTGAGTTTTGACTTTCAAGAAATGCGCACTCTGAAAAACTTTGTTTCTGAATGCGGGAAAAGTTAATGTTTTTATAAGGCCTATATCTAAAGCTCCTGAAGGAGCACATGGCTACCTTTGGGATATATGATATGGAACCACTCACCATCATACATATTTCATTTGGGAGCAGCTAGTGTATTCTCTCTTCAAGATATGCTCTTTTTCACCAACTATGAAACAGAGTGCCAAAGCTTGAAATTGTCATTTTGGGGATTTCACAAGCTCTGAATGCGGTTTCTGGCAAATGGGCATACACCTGATAGATTTTCGCCCCACCATCAAACCTTTTGGTTTTGGATGAAATGCGAGTTTTGACTTTCAAGAAATGCGCACTCTGAAAAACTTTGTTTCTGAATGCGGGAAAAGTTAAAGTTTTTATAAGGCCTATATCTAAAGCTCCTAAAGGAGCACATGGCTACCTTTGGGATATATGATATGGAACCACTCACCATCATCCATATTTCATTTGGGAGCAGCTAGTGTATTCTCTCTTCAAGATATGCTCTTTTTCACCAACTATGAAAGAGAGTGCCAAAGCTTGAAATCGTCATTTTGGGGATTTCACAAGCTCTGAATGCGGTTTCTGGCAAATGGGCATACACCTGATAGATTTTGCCCCACCATCAAACCTTTTGGTTTTGGATGAAATGTGAGTTTTGACTTTCAAGAAATGCGCATTCTGAAAAACTTTGTTTCTGAATGCGGGAAAAGTTAAAGTTTTTATAAGGCCTATATCTAAAGCTCCTAAAGGAGCACATGGCTACCTTTGGGATATATGATATGGAACCACTCACCATCATACAAATTTCATTTGGGAGCAGCTAGTATATTCTCTCTTCAAGATATGCTCTTTTTCACCAACTATGAAACTTAGAGTGCCAAAGCTTGAAATCGTCATTTTGGGGATTTCACAAGCTCTGAATGCGGTTTCTGGCAAATGGGCATACACCTGATAGATTTTCGCCCCACCATCAAACCTTTTGGTTTTGGATTAAATGCGAGTTTTGACTTTCAAGAAATGCGCAATCTGAAAAACTTTGTTTCTGAATGCGGGAAAAGTTAAAGTTTTTATAAGGCCTATATCTAAAGCTCCTAAAGGAGCACATGGCTACCTTTGGGATATATGATATGGAACCACTCACCATCATACATATTTCATTTGGGAGCAGCTAGGGTATTCTCTCTTCAAGATATGCTCTTTTTCACCAACTATGAAACTTAGAGTGCCAAAGCTTGAAATCGTCATTTTGGGGATTTCACAAGCTCTGAATGCGGTTTCTGGCAAATGGGCATACACCTGATAGATTTTCGCCCCACCATCAAACCTTTTGGTTTTGGATGAAATGTGAGTTTTGACTTTCAAGAAATGCTCACTCTGAAAAACTTTGTTTCTGAATGCGGGAAAAGTTAATGTTTTTATAAGGCCTATATCTAAAGCTCCTGAAGGAGCACATGGCTACCTTTGGGATATATGATATGGAACCACTCACCATCATACATATTTCATTTGGGAGCAGCTAGTGTATTCTCTCTTCAAGATATGCTCTTTTTCACCAACTATGAAACAGAGTGCCAAAGCTTGAAATCGTCATTTTGGGGATTTCACAAGCTCTGAATGCGGTTTCTGGCAAATGGGCATACACCTGATAGATTTTCGCCCCACCATCAAACCTTTTGGTTTTGGATGAAATGTGAGTTTTGACTTTCAAGAAATGCGCACTCTGAAAAACTTTGTTTCTGAATGCGGGAAAAGTTAAAGTTTTTATAAGGCCTATATCTAAAGCTCCTAAAGGAGCACATGGCTACCTTTGGGATATATGATATGGAACCACTCACCATCATACATATTTCATTTGGGAGCAGCTAGTGTATTCTCTCTTCAAGATATGCTCTTATTCACCAACTATGAAACTTAGAGTGCCAAAGCTTGAAATCGTCATTTTGGGGATTTCACAAGCTCTGAATGCGGTTTCTGGCAAATGGGCATACACCTGATAGATTTTCGCCCCACCATCAAACCTTTTGGTTTTGGATTAAATGCGAGTTTTGACTTTCAAGAAATGCGCAATCTGAAAAACTTTGTTTCTGAATGCGGGAAAAGTTAAAGTTTTTATAAGGCCTATATCTAAAGCTCCTAAAGGAGCACATGGCTACCTTTGGGATATATGATATGGAACCACTCACCATCATACATATTTCATTTGGGAGCAGCTAGGGTATTCTCTCTTCAAGATATGCTCTTTTTCACCAACTATGAAACTTAGAGTGCCAAAGCTTGAAATCGTCATTTTGGGGATTTCACAAGCTCTGAATGCGGTTTCTGGCAAATGGGCATACACCTGATAGATTTTCGCCCCACCATCAAACCTTTTGGTTTTGGATGAAATGTGAGTTTTGACTTTCAAGAAATGCGCACTCTGAAAAACTTTGTTTCTGAATGCGGGAAAAGTTAAAGTTTTTATAAGGCCTATATCTAAAGCTCCTAAAGGAGCACATGGCTACCTTTGGGATATATGATATGGAACCACTCACCATCATACATATTTCATTTGGGAGCAGCTAGTGTATTCTCTCTTCAAGATATGCTCTTATTCACCAACTATGAAACTTAGAGTGCCAAAGCTTGAAATCGTCATTTTGGGGATTTCACAAGCTCTGAATGCGGTTTCTGGCAAATGGGCATACACCTGATAGATTTTCGCCCCACCATCAAACCTTTTGGTTTTGGATGAAATGTGAGTTTTGACTTTCAAGAAATGCGCACTCTGACAAACTTTGTTTCTGAATGCGGGAAAAGTTAATGTTTTTATAAGGCCTATATCTAAAGCTCCTGAAGGAGCACATGGCTACCTTTGGGATATATGATATGGAACCACTCACCATCATACATATTTCATTTGGGAGCAGCTAGTGTATTCTCTCTTCAAGATATGAACTTTTTCACCAACTATGAAACTTAGAGTACCAAAGCTTGAAATCGTCATTTTGGGGATTTCACAAGCTCTGAATGCGGTTTCTGGCAAATGGGCATACACCTGATAGATTTTCACCCCACCATCAAACCTTTTGGTTTTGGATGAAATGTGAGTTTTGACTTTCAAGAAATGCGCAATCTGAAAAACTTTGTTTCTGAATGCGGGAAAAGTTAAAGTTTTTATAAGGCCTATATCTAAAGCTCCTAAAGGAGCACATGGCTACCTTTGGGATATATGATATGGAACCACTCACCATCATACATATTTCATTTGGGAGCAGCTAGTGTATTCTCTCTTCAAGATATGCTCTTTTTCACCAACTATGAAACTTAGAGTGCCTAAGCTTGAAATCGTCATTTTGGGGATTTCACAAGCTCTGAATGCGGTTTCTGGCAAATGGGCATACACCTGATAGATTTTCGCCCCACCATCAAACCTTTTGGTTTTGGATGAAATGCGAGTTTTGACTTTCAAGAAATGCGCACTCTGACAAACTTTGTTTCTGAATGCTGGAAAAGTTAAAGTTTTTATAAGGCCTATATCTAAAGCTCCTAAAGGAGCACATGGCTACCTTTGGGATATATGATATGGAACCACTCACCATCATACATATTTCATTTGGGAGCAGCTAGTGTATTCTCTCTTCAAGATATGCTCTTTTTCACCAACTATGAAACAGAGTGCCAAAGCTTGAAATCGTCATTTTGGGGATTTCACAAGCTCTGAATGCGGTTTCTGGCAAATGGGCGTATGCCCACCTGATAGATTTTCGCCCCAGCATCAAACCTTTTGGTTTTGGATGAAATGTGAGTTTTGACTTTCAAGAAATGCGCACTCTGAAAAACTTTGTTTCTGAATGCGGGAAAAGTTAATGTTTTTATAAGGCCTATATCTAAAGCTCCTGAAGGAGCACATGGCTACCTTTGGGATATATGATATGGAACCACTCACCATCATACATATTTCATTTGGGAGCAGCTAGTGTATTCTCTCTTCAAGATATGCTCTTTTTCACCAACTATGAAACAGAGTGCCAAAGCTTGAAATCGTCATTTTGGGGATTTCACAAGCTCTGAATGCGGTTTCTGGCAAATGGGCATACACCTGATAGATTTTCGCCCCACCATCAAACCTTTTGGTTTTGGATGAAATGTGAGTTTTGACTTTCAAGAAATGCGCACTCTGAAAAACTTTGTTTCTGAATGCGGGAAAAGTTAAAGTTTTTATAAGGCCTATATCTAAAGCTCCTAAAAGAGCACATGGCTACCTTTGGGATATATCATATGGAACCACTCACCATCATACATATTTCATTTGGGAGCAGTTAGTCTATTCTCTCTTCAAGATATGCTCTTTTTCACCAACTATGAAACTTAGGGTGCCAAAGCTTGAAATCGTCATTTTGGGGATTTCACAAGCTCTGAATGCGGTTTCTGGCAAATGGGCATACACCTGATAGATTTTCGCCCCACCATCAAACCTTTTGGTTTTGGATGAAATGCGAGTTTTGACTTTCAAGAAATGCGCACTCTGACAAACTTTGTTTCTGAATGCGGGAAAAGTTAAAATTTTCATACGGCCTATGTCTAAAGCTCCTGAAGGAGCACATGGCTACCTTTGGGATATATGATATGGAACCACTCACCATCATACATATTTCATTTGGGAGCAGCTAGTGTATTCTCTCTTCAAGATATTCTCTTTTTCACCAACTATGAAACTTAGAGTGCCAAAGCTTGAAATCGTCATTTTGGGGATTTCACAAGCTCTGAATGCGGTTTCTGGCAAATGGGCATACACCTGATAGATTTTCGCCCCACCATCAAACCTTTTGGTTTTGGATGAAATGTGAGTTTTGACTTTCAAGAAATGCGCAATCTGAAAAACTTTGTTTCTGAATGCGGGAAAAGTTAAAGTTTTTATAAGGCCTATATCTAAAGCTCCTAAAGGAGCACATGGCTACCTTTGGGATATATGATATGGAACCACTCACCATCATACATATTTCATTTGGGAGCAGCTAGTGTATTCTCTCTTCAAGATATGCTCTTTTTCACCAACTATGAAACTTAGAGTGCCAAAGCTTGAAATCGTCATTTTGGGGATTTCACAAGCTCTGAATGCGGTTTCTGGCAAATGGGCATACACCTGATAGATTTTCGCCCCAGCATCAAACCTTTTGGTTTTGGATGAAATGTGAGTTTTGACTTTCAAGAAATGCGCAATCTGAAAAACTTTGTTTCTGAATGCGGGAAAAGTTAAAGTTTTTATAAGGCCTATATCTAAAGCTCCTAAAGGAGCACATGGCTACCTTTGGGATATATGATATGGAACCACTCACCATCATACATATTTCATTTGGGAGCAGCTAGTGTATTCTCTCTTCAAGATATGCTCTTTTTCACCAACTATGAAACTTAGAGTGCCAAAGCTTGAAATCGTCATTTTGGGGATTTCACAAGCTCTGAATGCGGTTTCTGGCAAATGGGCATACACCTGATAGATTTTCGCCCCACCATCAAACCTTTTGGTTTTGGATTAAATGCGAGTTTTGACTTTCAAGAAATGCGCAATCTGAAAAACTTTGTTTCTGAATGCGGGAAAAGTTAAAGTTTTTATAAGGCCTATATCTAAAGCTCCTAAAGGAGCACATGGCTACCTTTGGGATATATGATATGGAACCACTCACCATCATACATATTTCATTTGGGAGCAGCTAGGGTATTCTCTCTTCAAGATATGCTCTTTTTCACCAACTATGAAACTTAGAGTGCCAAAGCTTGAAATCGTCATTTTGGGGATTTCACAAGCTCTGAATGCGGTTTCTGGCAAATGGGCATACACCTGATAGATTTTCGCCCCACCATCAAACCTTTTGGTTTTGGATGAAATGTGAGTTTTGACTTTCAAGAAATGCGCACTCTGAAAAACTTTGTTTCTGAATGCGGGAAAAGTTAATGTTTTTATAAGGCCTATATCTAAAGCTCCTGAAGGAGCACATGGCTACCTTTGGGATATATGATATGGAACCACTCACCATCATACATATTTCATTTGGGAGCAGCTAGTGTATTCTCTCTTCAAGATATGCTCTTTTTCACCAACTATGAAACAGAGTGCCAAAGCTTGAAATCGTCATTTTGGGGATTTCACAAGCTCTGAATGCGGTTTCTGGCAAATGGGCATACACCTGATAGATTTTCGCCCCACCATCAAACCTTTTGGTTTTGGATGAAATGTGAGTTTTGACTTTCAAGAAATGCGCACTCTGAAAAACTTTGTTTCTGAATGCGGGAAAAGTTAAAGTTTTTATAAGGCCTATATCTAAAGCTCCTAAAGGAGCACATGGCTACCTTTGGGATATATGATATGGAACCACTCACCATCATACATATTTCATTTGGGAGCAGCTAGTTTATTCTCTCATCAAGATATGCTCTTATTCACCAACTATGAAACTTAGAGTGCCAAAGCTTGAAATCGTCATTTTGGGGATTTCACAAGCTCTGAATGCGGTTTCTGGCAAATGGGCATACACCTGATAGATTTTCGCCCCACCATCAAACCTTTTGGTTTTGGATGAAATGTGAGTTTTGACTTTCAAGAAATGCGCACTCTGAAAAACTTTGTTTCTGAATGCGGGAAAAGTTAAAGTTTTTATAAGGCCTATATCTAAAGCTCCTAAAGGAGCACATGGCTACCTTTGGGATATATGATATGGAACCACTCACCATCATACATATTTCATTTGGGAGCAGTTAGTCTATTCTCTCTTCAAGATATGCTCTTTTTCACCAACTATGAAACTTAGAGTGCCAAAGCTTGAAATCGTCATTTTGGGGATTTCACAAGCTCTGAATGCGGTTTCTGGCAAATGGGCATACACCTGATAGATTTTCGCCCCACCATCAAACCTTTTGGTTTTGGATGAAATGCGAGTTTTGACTTTCAAGAAATGCGCACTCTGACAAACTTTGTTTCTGAATGCGGCAAAAGTTAAAATTTTCATAAGGCCTATGTCTAAAGCTCCTGAAGGAGCACATGGCTACCTTTGGGATATATGATATGGAACCACTCACCATCATACATATTTCATTTGGGAGCAGCTAGTGTATTCTCTCTTCAAGATATTCTCTTTTTCACCAACTATGAAACTTAGAGTGCCAAAGCTTGAAATCGTCATTTTGGGGATTTCACAAGCTCTGAATGCGGTTTCTGGCAAATGGGCATACACCTGATAGATTTTCGCCCCACCATCAAACCTTTTGGTTTTGGATGAAATGTGAGTTTTGACTTTCAAGAAATGCGCAATCTGAAAAACTTTGTTTCTGAATGCGGGAAAAGTTAAAGTTTTTATAAGGCCTATATCTAAAGCTCCTAAAGGAGCACATGGCTACCTTTGGGATATATGATATGGAACCACTCACCATCATACATATTTCATTTGGGAGCAGCTAGTGTATTCTCTCTTCAAGATATGCTCTTTTTCACCAACTATGAAACTTAGAGTGCCAAAGCTTGAAATCGTCATTTTGGGGATTTCACAAGCTCTGAATGCGGTTTCTGGCAAATGGGCATACACCTGATAGATTTTCGCCCCAGCATCAAACCTTTTGGTTTTGGATGAAATGTGAGTTTTGACTTTCAAGAAATGCGCAATCTGAAAAACTTTGTTTCTGAATGCGGGAAAAGTTAAAGTTTTTATAAGGCCTATATCTAAAGCTCCTAAAGGAGCACATGGCTACCTTTGGGATATATGATATGGAACCACTCACCATCATACATATTTCATTTGGGAGCAGCTAGTGTATTCTCTCTTCAAGATATGCTCTTTTTCACCAACTATGAAACTTAGAGTGCCAAAGCTTGAAATCGTCATTTTGGGGATTTCACAAGCTCTGAATGCGGTTTCTGGCAAATGGGCATACACCTGATAGATTTTCGCCCCACCATCAAACCTTTTGGTTTTGGATTAAATGCGAGTTTTGACTTTCAAGAAATGCGCAATCTGAAAAACTTTGTTTCTGAATGCGGGAAAAGTTAAAGTTTTTATAAGGCCTATATCTAAAGCTCCTAAAGGAGCACATGGCTACCTTTGGGATATATGATATGGAACCACTCACCATCATACATATTTCATTTGGGAGCAGCTAGGGTATTCTCTCTTCAAGATATGCTCTTTTTCACCAACTATGAAACTTAGAGTGCCAAAGCTTGAAATCGTCATTTTGGGGATTTCACAAGCTCTGAATGCGGTTTCTGGCAAATGGGCATACACCTGATAGATTTTCGCCCCACCATCAAACCTTTTGGTTTTGGATGAAATGTGAGATTTGACTTTCAAGAAATGCGCACTCTGAAAAACTTTGTTTCTGAATGCGGGAAAAGTTAATGTTTTTATAAGGCCTATATCTAAAGCTCCTGAAGGAGCACATGGCTACCTTTGGGATATATGATATGGAACCACTCACCATCATACATATTTCATTTGGGAGCAGCTAGTGTATTCTCTCTTCAAGATATGCTCTTTTTCACCAACTATGAAACAGAGTGCCAAAGCTTGAAATCGTCATTTTGGGGATTTCACAAGCTCTGAATGCGGTTTCTGGCAAATGGGCATACACCTGATAGATTTTCGCCCCACCATCAAACCTTTTGGTTTTGGATGAAATGTGAGTTTTGACTTTCAAGAAATGCGCACTCTGAAAAACTTTGTTTCTGAATGCGGGAAAAGTTAAAGTTTTTATAAGGCCTATATCTAAAGCTCCTAAAGGAGCACATGGCTACCTTTGGGATATATGATATGGAACCACTCACCATCATACATATTTCATTTGGGAGCAGCTAGTGTATTCTCTCTTCAAGATATGCTCTTATTCACCAACTATGAAACTTAGAGTGCCAAAGCTTGAAATCGTCATTTTGGGGATTTCACAAGCTCTGAATGCGGTTTCTGGCAAATGGGCATACACCTGATAGATTTTCGCCCCACCATCAAACCTTTTGGTTTTGGATGAAATGTGAGTTTTGACTTTCAAGAAATGCGCACTCTGACAAACTTTGTTTCTGAATGCGGGAAAAGTTAATGTTTTTATAAGGCCTATATCTAAAGCTCCTGAAGGAGCACATGGCTACCTTTGGGATATATGATATGGAACCACTCACCATCATACATATTTCATTTGGGAGCAGCTAGTGTATTCTCTCTTCAAGATATGCTCTTTTTCACCAACTATGAAACAGAGTGCCAAAGCTTGAAATCGTCATTTTGGGGATTTCACAAGCTCTGAATGCGGTTTCTGGCAAATGGGCATACACCTGATAGATTTTCGCCCCACCATCAAACCTTTTGGTTTTGGATGAAATGTGAGTTTTGACTTTCAAGAAATGCGCACTCTGAAAAACTTTGTTTCTGAATGCGGGAAAAGTTAAAGTTTTTATAAGGCCTATATCTAAAGCTCCTAAAGGAGCACATGGCTACCTTTGGGATATATGATATGGAACCACTCACCATCATACATATTTCATTTGGGAGCAGCTAGTGTATTCTCTCTTCAAGATATGCTCTTTTTCACCAACTATGAAACAGAGTGCCAAAGCTTGAAATCGTCATTTTGGGGATTTCACAAGCTCTGAATGCGGTTTCTGGCAAATGGGCATACACCTGATAGATTTTCGCCCCACCATCAAACCTTTTGGTTTTGGATGAAATGTGAGTTTTGACTTTCAAGAAATGCGCACTCTGAAAAACTTTGTTTCTGAATGCGGGAAAAGTTAAAGTTTTTATAAGGCCTATATCTAAAGCTCCTAAAGGAGCACATGGCTACCTTTGGGATATATCATATGGAACCACTCACCATCATACATATTTCATTTGGGAGCAGTTAGTCTATTCTCTCTTCAAGATATGCTCTTTTTCACCAACTATGAAACTTAGAGTGCCAAAGCTTGAAATCGTCATTTTGGGGATTTCACAAGCTCTGAATGCGGTTTCTGGCAAATGGGCATACACCTGATAGATTTTCGCCCCACCATCAAACCTTTTGGTTTTGGATGAAATGTGAGTTTTGACTTTCAAGAAATGCGCAATCTGAAAAACTTTGTTTCTGAATGCGGGAAAAGTTAAAGTTTTTATAAGGCCTATATCTAAAGCTCCTAAAGGAGCACATGGCTACCTTTGGGATATATGATATGGAACCACTCACCATCATACATATTTCATTTGGGAGCAGCTAGTGTATTCTCTCTTCAAGATATGCTCTTTTTCACCAACTATGAAACTTAGAGTGCCAAAGCTTGAAATCGTCATTTTGGGGATTTCACAAGCTCTGAATGCGGTTTCTGGCAAATGGGCATACACCTGATAGATTTTCGCCCCACCATCAAACCTTTTGGTTTTGGATGAAATGTGAGTTTTGACTTTCAAGAAATGCGCAATCTGAAAAACTTTGTTTCTGAATGCGGGAAAAGTTAAAGTTTTTATAAGGCCTATATCTAAAGCTCCTAAAGGAGCACATGGCTACCTTTGGGATATATGATATGGAACCACTCACCATCATACATATTTCATTTGGGAGCAGCTAGTGTATTCTCTCTTCAAGATATGCTCTTTTTCACCAACTATGAAACTTAGAGTGCCAAAGCTTGAAATCGTCATTTTGGGGATTTCACAAGCTCTGAATGCGGTTTCTGGCAAATGGGCATACACCTGATAGATTTTCGTCCCACCATCAAACCTTTTGGTTTTGGATGAAATGTGAGTTTTGACTTTCAAGAAATGCGCAATCTGAAAAACTTTGTTTCTGAATGCGGGAAAAGTTAAAGTTTTTATAAGGCCTATATCTAAAGCTCCTAAAGGAGCACATGGCTACCTTTGGGATATATGATATGGAACCACTCACCATCATACATATTTCATTTGGGAGCAGCTAGTGTATTCTCTCTTCAAGATATGCTCTTTTTCACCAACTATGAAACTTAGAGTGCCAAAGCTTGAAATCGTCATTTTGGGGATTTCACAAGCTCTGAATGCGGTTTCTGGCAAATGGGCATACACCTGATAGATTTTCGCCCCAGCATCAAACCTTTTGGTTTTGGATGAAATGTGAGTTTTGACTTTCAAGAAATGCGCAATCTGAAAAACTTTGTTTCTGAATGCGGGAAAAGTTAAAGTTTTTATAAGGCCTATATCTAAAGCTCCTAAAGGAGCACATGGCTACCTTTGGGATATATGATATGGAACCACTCACCATCATACATATTTCATTTGGGAGCAGCTAGTGTATTCTCTCTTCAAGATATGCTCTTTTTCACCAACTATGAAACAGAGTGCCAAAGCTTGAAATCGTCATTTTGGGGATTTCACAAGCTCTGAATGCGGTTTCTGGCAAATGGGCATACACCTGATAGATTTTCGCCCCACCATCAAACCTTTTGGTTTTGGATGAAATGTGAGTTTTGACTTTCAAGAAATGCGCACTCTGAAAAACTTTGTTTCTGAATGCGGGAAAAGTTAAAGTTTTTATAAGGCCTATATCTAAAGCTCCTAAAAGAGCACATGGCTACCTTTGGGATATATCATATGGAACCACTCACCATCATACATATTTCATTTGGGAGCAGTTAGTCTATTCTCTCTTCAAGATATGCTCTTTTTCACCAACTATGAAACTTAGAGTGCCAAAGCTTGAAATCGTCATTTTGGGGATTTCACAAGCTCTGAATGCGGTTTCTGGCAAATGGGCATACACCTGATAGATTTTCGCCCCACCATCAAACCTTTTGGTTTTGGATGAAATGCGAGTTTTGACTTTCAAGAAATGCGCACTCTGACAAACTTTGTTTCTGAATGCGGGAAAAGTTAAAGTTTTTATAAGGCCTATATCTAAAGCTCCTAAAGGAGCACATGGCTACCTTTGGGATATATGATATGGAACCACTCACCATCATACATATTTCATTTGGGAGCAGCTAGAGTATTCTCTCTTCAAGATATGCTCTTTTTCACCAACTATGAAACTTAGAGTGCCAAAGCTTGAAATCGTCATTTTGGGGATTTCACAAGCTCTGAATGCGGTTTCTGGCAAATGGGCATACACCTGATAGATTTTCGCCCCACCATCAAACCTTTTGGTTTTGGATGAAATGTGAGTTTTGACTTTCAAGAAATGCGCAATCTGAAAAACTTTGTTTCTGAATGCGGGAAAAGTTAAAGTTTTTATAAGGCCTATATCTAAAGCTCCTAAAGGAGCACATGGCTACCTTTGGGATATATGATATGGAACCACTCACCATCATACATATTTCATTTGGGAGCAGCTAGTGTATTCTCTCTTCAAGATATGCTCTTTTTCACCAACTATGAAACAGAGTGCCAAAGCTTGAAATCGTCATTTTGGGGATTTCACAAGCTCTGAATGCGGTTTCTGGCAAATGGGCATACACCTGATAGATTTTCGCCCCACCATCAAACCTTTTGGTTTTGGATGAAATGTGAGTTTTGACTTTCAAGAAATGCGCACTCTGAAAAACTTTGTTTCTGAATGCGGGAAAAGTTAAAGTTTTTATAAGGCCTATATCTAAAGCTCCTAAAAGAGCACATGGCTACCTTTGGGATATATCATATGGAACCAATCACCATCATACATATTTCATTTGGGAGCAGTTAGTCTATTCTCTCTTCAAGATATGCTCTTTTTCACCAACTATGAAACTTAGAGTGCCAAAGCTTGAAATCGTCATTTTGGGGATTTCACAAGCTCTGAATGCGGTTTCTGGCAAATGGGCATACACCTGATAGATTTTCGCCCCAGCATCAAACCTTTTGGTTTTGGATGAAATGTGAGTTTTGACTTTCAAGAAATGCGCAATCTGAAAAACTTTGTTTCTGAATGCGGGAAAAGTTAAAGTTTTTATAAGGCCTATATCTAAAGCTCCTAAAGGAGCACATGGCTACCTTTGGGATATATGATATGGAACCACTCACCATCATACATATTTCATTTGGTAGCAGCTAGTGTATTCTCTCTTCAAGATATGCTCTTTTTCACCAACTATGAAACTTAGAGTGCCAAAGCTTGAAATCGTCATTTTGGGGATTTCACAAGCTCTGAATGCGGTTTCTGGCAAATGGGCATACACCTGATAGATTTTCGCCCCACCATCAAACCTTTTGGTTTTGGATTAAATGCGAGTTTTGACTTTCAAGAAATGCGCAATCTGAAAAACTTTGTTTCTGAATGCGGGAAAAGTTAAAGTTTTTATAAGGCCTATATCTAAAGCTCCTAAAGGAGCACATGGCTACCTTTGGGATATATGATATGGAACCACTCACCATCATACATATTTCATTTGGGAGCAGCTAGGGTATTCTCTCTTCAAGATATGCTCTTTTTCACCAACTATGAAACTTAGAGTGCCAAAGCTTGAAATCGTCATTTTGGGGATTTCACAAGCTCTGAATGCGGTTTCTGGCAAATGGGCATACACCTGATAGATTTTCGCCCCACCATCAAACCTTTTGGTTTTGGATGAAATGTGAGTTTTGACTTTCAAGAAATGCGCACTCTGAAAAACTTTGTTTCTGAATGCGGGAAAAGTTAATGTTTTTATAAGGCCTATATCTAAAGCTCCTGAAGGAGCACATGGCTACCTTTGGGATATATGATATGGAACCACTCACCATCATACATATTTCATTTGGGAGCAGCTAGTGTATTCTCTCTTCAAGATATGCTCTTTTTCACCAACTATGAAACAGAGTGCCAAAGCTTGAAATCGTCATTTTGGGGATTTCACAAGCTCTGAATGCGGTTTCTGGCAAATGGGCATACACCTGATAGATTTTCGCCCCACCATCAAACCTTTTGGTTTTGGATGAAATGTGAGTTTTGACTTTCAAGAAATGCGCACTCTGAAAAACTTTGTTTCTGAATGTGGGAAAAGTTAAAGTTTTTATAAGGCCTATATCTAAAGCTCCTAAAGGAGCACATGGCTACCTTTGGGATATATGATATGGAACCACTCACCATCATACATATTTCATTTGGGAGCAGTTAGTCTATTCTCTCTTCAAGATATGCTCTTTTTCACCAACTATGAAACTTAGAGTGCCAAAGCTTGAAATCGTCATTTTGGGGATTTCACAAGCTCTGAATGCGGTTTCTGGCAAATGGGCATACACCTGATAGATTTTCGCCCCACCATCAAACCTTTTGGTTTTGGATGAAATGCGAGTTTTGACTTTCAAGAAATGCGCACTCTGACAAACTTTGTTTCTGAATGCGGGAAAAGTTAAAATTTTCATAAGGCCTATGTCTAAAGCTCCTGAAAAAGCACATGGCTACCTTTGGGATATATGATATGGAACCACTCACCATCATACATATTTCATTTGGGAGCAGCTAGTGTATTCTCTCTTCAAGATATGCTCTTTTTCACCAACTATGAAACTTAGAGTGCCAAAGCTTGAAATCGTCATTTTGGGGATTTCACAAGCTCTGAATGCGGTTTCTGGAAAATGGGCATACACCTGATAGATTTTCGCCCCACCATCAAACCTTTTGGTTTTGGATGAAATGTGAGTTTTGACTTTCAAGAAATGCGCACTCTGAAAAACTTTGTTTCTGAATGCGGGAAAAGTTAATGTTTTTATAAGGCCTATATCTAAAGCTCCTGAAGGAGCACATGGCTACCTTTGGGATATATGATATGGAACCACTCACCATCATACATATTTCATTTGGGAGCAGCTAGTCTATTCTCTCTTCAAGATATGCTCTTTTTCACCAACTATGAAACTTAGAGTGCCAAAGCTTGAAATCGTCATTTTGGGGATTTCACAAGCTCTGAATGCGGTTTCTGGCAAATGGGCATACACCTGATAGATTTTCGCCCCACCATCAAACCTTTTGGTTTTGGATGAAATGTGAGTTTTGACTTTCAAGAAATGCGCAATCTGAAAAACTTTGTTTCTGAATGCGGGAAAAGTTAAAGTTTTTATAAGGCCTATATCTAAAGCTCCTAAAGGAGCACATGGCTACCTTTGGGATATATGATATGGAACCACTCACCATCATACATATTTCATTTGGGAGCAGCTAGTGTATTCTCTCTTCAAGATATGCTCTTTTTCACCAACTATGAAACTTAGAGTGCCAAAGCTTGAAATCGTCATTTTGGGGATTTCACAAGCTCTGAATGCGGTTTCTGGCAAATGGGCATACACCTGATAGATTTTCGCCCCACCATCAAACCTTTTGGTTTTGGATTAAATGCGAGTTTTGACTTTCAAGAAATGCGCACTCTGAAAAACTTTGTTTCTGAATGCGGGAAAAGTTAAAGTTTTTATAAGGCCTATATCTAAAGCTCCTAAAAGAGCACATGGCTACCTTTGGGATATATGATATGGAACCACTCACCATCATACATATTTCATTTGGGAGCAGTTAGTCTATTCTCTCTTCAAGATATGCTCTTTTTCACCAACTATGAAACTTAGAGTGCCAAAGCTTGAAATCGTCATTTTGGGGATTTCACAAGCTCTGAATGCGGTTTCTGGCAAATGGGCATACACCTGATAGATTTTCGCCCCACCATCAAACCTTTTGGTTTTGGATGAAATGCGAGTTTTGACTTTCAAGAAATGCGCACTCTGACAAACTTTGTTTCTGAATGCGGGAAAAGTTAAAATTTTCATAAGGCCTATGTCTAAAGCTCCTGAAGGAGCACATGGCTACCTTTGGGATATATGATATGGAACCACTCACCATCATACATATTTCATTTGGGAGCAGCTAGTGTATTCTCTCTTCAAGATATGCTCTTTTTCACCAACTATGAAACTTAGAGTGCCAAAGCTTGAAATCGTCATTTTGGGGATTTCACAAGCTCTGAATGCGGTTTCTGGCAAATGGGCATACACCTGATAGATTTTCGCCCCACCATCAAACCTTTTGGTTTTGGATGAAATGTGAGTTTTGACTTTCAAGAAATGCGCAATCTGAAAAACTTTGTTTCTGAATGCGGGAAAAGTTAAAGTTTTTATAAGGCCTATATCTAAAGCTCCTAAAGGAGCACATGGCTACCTTTGGGATATATGATATGGAACCACTCACCATCATACATATTTCATTTGGGAGCAGCTAGTGTATTCTCTCTTCAAGATATGCTCTTTTTCACCAACTATGAAACTTAGAGTGCCAAAGCTTGAAATCGTCATTTTGGGGATTTCACAAGCTCTGAATGCGGTTTCTGGCAAATGGGCATACACCTGATAGATTTTCGCCCCAGCATCAAACCTTTTGGTTTTGGATGAAATGTGAGTTTTGACTTTCAAGAAATGCGCAATCTGAAAAACTTTGTTTCTGAATGCGGGAAAAGTTAAAGTTTTTATAAGGCCTATATCTAAAGCTCCTAAAGGAGCACATGGCTACCTTTGGGATATATGATATGGAACCACTCACCATCATACATATTTCATTTGGGAGCAGCTAGTGTATTCTCTCTTCAAGATATGCTCTTTTTCACCAACTATGAAACTTTTAGTGCCAAAGCTTGAAATCGTCATTTTGGGGATTTCACAAGCTCTGAATGCGGTTTCTGGCAAATGGGCATACACCTGATAGATTTTCGCCACACCATCAAACCTTTTGGTTTTGGATGAAATGTGAGTTTTGACTTTCAAGAAATGCGCAATCTGAAAAACTTTGTTTCTGAATGCGGGAAAAGTTAAAGTTTTTATAAGGCCTATATCTAAAGCTCCTAAAGGAGCACATGGCTACCTTTGGGATATATGATATGGAACCACTCACCATCATACATATTTCATTTGGGAGCAGCTAGTGTATTCTCTCTTCAAGATATGCTCTTTTTCACCAACTATGAAACTTAGAGTGCCAAAGCTTGAAATCGTCATTTTGGGGATTTCACAAGCTCTGAATGCGGTTTCTGGCAAATGGGCATACACCTGATAGATTTTCGCCCCACCATCAAACCTTTTGGTTTTGGATGAAATGTGAGTTTTGACTTTCAAGAAATGCGCAATCTGAAAAACTTTGTTTCTGAATGCGGGAAAAGTTAAAGTTTTTATAAGGCCTATATCTAAAGCTCCTAAAGGAGCACATGGCTACCTTTGGGATATATGATATGGAACCACTCACCATCATACATATTTCATTTGGGAGCAGCTAGTGTATTCTCTCTTCAAGATATGCTCTTTTTCACCAACTATGAAACTTATAGTGCCAAAGCTTGAAATCGTCATTTTGGGGATTTCACAAGCTCTGAATGCGGTTTCTGGCAAATGGGCATACACCTGATAGATTTTCGCCCCACCATCAAACCTTTTGGTTTTGGATGAAATGTGAGTTTTGACTTTCAAGAAATGCGCAATCTGAAAAACTTTGTTTCTGAATGCGGGAAAAGTTAAAGTTTTTATAAGGCCTATATCTAAAGCTCCTAAAGGAGCACATGGCTACCTTTGGGATATATGATATGGAACCACTCACCATCATACATATTTCATTTGGGAGCAGCTAGTGTATTCTCTCTTCAAGATATGCTCTTTTTCACCAACTATGAAACTTAGAGTGCCAAAGCTTGAAATCGTCATTTTGGGGATTTCACAAGCTCTGAATGCGGTTTCTGGCAAATGGGCATACACCTGATAGATTTTCGCCCCACCATCAAACCTTTTGGTTTTGGATGAAATGTGAGTTTTGACTTTCAAGAAATGCGCACTCTGAAAAACTTTGTTTCTGAATGCGGGAAAAGTTAATGTTTTTATAAGGCCTATATCTAAAGCTCCTGAAGGAGCACATGGCTACCTTTGGGATATATGATATGGAACCACTCACCATCATACATATTTCATTTGGGAGCAGCTAGTGTATTCTCTCTTCAAGATATGCTCTTTTTCACCAACTATGAAACAGAGTGCCAAAGCTTGAAATCGTCATTTTGGGGATTTCACAAGCTCTGAATGCGGTTTCTGGCAAATGGGCATACACCTGATAGATTTTCGCCCCACCATCAAACCTTTTGGTTTTGGATGAAATGTGAGTTTTGACTTTCAAGAAATGCGCACTCTGAAAAACTTTGTTTCTGAATGCGGGAAAAGTTAAAGTTTTTATAAGGCCTATATCTAAAGCTCCTAAAGGAGCACATGGCTACCTTTGGGATATATGATATGGAACCACTCACCATCATACATATTTCATTTGGGAGCAGTTAGTCTATTCTCTCTTCAAGATATGCTCTTTTTCACCAACTATGAAACTTAGAGTGCCAAAGCTTGAAATCGTCATTTTGGGGATTTCACAAGCTCTGAATGCGGTTTCTGGCAAATGGGCATACACCTGATAGATTTTCGCCCCACCATCAAACCTTTTGGTTTTGGATGAAATGCGAGTTTTGACTTTCAAGAAATGCGCACTCTGAAAAACTTTGTTTCTGAATGCGGGAAAAGTTAAAATTTTCATAAGGCCTATGTCTAAAGCTCCTGAAGGAGCACATGGCTACCTTTGGGATATATGATATGGAACCACTCACCATCATACATATTTCATTTGGGAGCAGCTAGTGTATTCTCTCTTCAAGATATGCTCTTTTTCACCAACTATGAAACTTAGAGTGCCAAAGCTTGAAATCGTCATTTTGGGGATTTCACAAGCTCTGAATGCGGTTTCTGGCAAATGGGCATACACCTGATAGATTTTCGCCCCACCATCAAACCTTTTGGTTTTGGATGAAATGTGAGTTTTGACTTTCAAGAAATGCGCAATCTGAAAAACTTTGTTTCTGAATGCGGGAAAAGTTAAAGTTTTTATAAGGCCTATATCTAAAGCTCCTAAAGGAGCACATGGCTACCTTTGGGATATATGATATGGAACCACTCACCATCATACATATTTCATTTGGGAGCAGCTAGTGTATTCTCTCTTCAAGATATGCTCTTTTTCACCAACTATGAAACTTAGAGTGCCAAAGCTTGAAATCGTCATTTTGGGGATTTCACAAGCTCTGAATGCGGTTTCTGGCAAATGGGCATACACCTGATAGATTTTCGCCCCACCATCAAACCTTTTGGTTTTGGATGAAATGTGAGTTTTGACTTTCAAGAAATGCGCAATCTGAAAAACTTTGTTTCTGAATGCGGGAAAAGTTAAAGTTTTTATAAGGCCTATATCTAAAGCTCCTAAAGGAGCACATGGCTACCTTTGGGATATATGATATGGAACCACTCACCATCATACATATTTCATTTGGGAGCAGCTAGTGTATTCTCTCTTCAAGATATGCTCTTTTTCACCAACTATGAAACTTAGAGTGCCAAAGCTTGAAATCGTCATTTTGGGGATTTCACAAGCTCTGAATGCGGTTTCTGGCAAATGGGCATACACCTGATAGATTTTCGCCCCACCATCAAACCTTTTGGTTTTGGATTAAATGCGAGTTTTGACTTTCAAGAAATGCGCAATCTGAAAAACTTTGTTTCTGAATGCGGGAAAAGTTAAAGTTTTTATAAGGCCTATATCTAAAGCTCCTAAAGGAGCACATGGCTACCTTTGGGATATATGATATGGAACCACTCACCATCATACATATTTCATTTGGGAGCAGCTAGGGTATTCTCTCTTCAAGATATGCTCTTTTTCACCAACTATGAAACTTAGAGTGCCAAAGCTTGAAATCGTCATTTTGGGGATTTCACAAGCTCTGAATGCGGTTTCTGGCAAATGGGCATACACCTGATAGATTTTCGCCCCACCATCTAACCTTTTGGTTTTGGATGAAATGTGAGATTTGACTTTCAAGAAATGCGCACTCTGAAAAACTTTGTTTCTGAATGCGGGAAAAGTTAATGTTTTTATAAGGCCTATATCTAAAGCTCCTGAAGGAGCACATGGCTACCTTTGGGATATATGATATGGAACCACTCACCATCATACATATTTCATTTGGGAGCAGCTAGTGTATTCTCTCTTCAAGATATGCTCTTTTTCACCAACTATGAAACAGAGTGCCAAAGCTTGAAATCGTCATTTTGGGGATTTCACAAGCTCTGAATGCGGTTTCTGGCAAATGGGCATACACCTGATAGATTTTCGCCCCACCATCAAACCTTTTGGTTTTGGATGAAATGTGAGTTTTGACTTTCAAGAAATGCGCACTCTGAAAAACTTTGTTTCTGAATGCGGGAAAAGTTAAAGTTTTTATAAGGCCTATATCTAAAGCTCCTAAAGGAGCACATGGCTACCTTTGGGATATATGATATGGAACCACTCACCATCATACATATTTCATTTGGGAGCAGCTAGTGTATTCTCTCTTCAAGATATGCTCTTATTCACCAACTATGAAACTTAGAGTGCCAAAGCTTGAAATCGTCATTTTGGGGATTTCACAAGCTCTGAATGCGGTTTCTGGCAAATGGGCATACACCTGATAGATTTTCGCCCCACCATCAAACCTTTTGGTTTTGGATGAAATGTGAGTTTTGACTTTCAAGAAATGCGCACTCTGACAAACTTTGTTTCTGAATGCGGGAAAAGTTAATGTTTTTATAAGGCCTATATCTAAAGCTCCTGAAGGAGCACATGGCTACCTTTGGGATATATGATATGGAACCACTCACCATCATACATATTTCATTTGGGAGCAGCTAGTGTATTCTCTCTTCAAGATATGCTCTTTTTCACCAACTATGAAACAGAGTGCCAAAGCTTGAAATCGTCATTTTGGGGATTTCACAAGCTCTGAATGCGGTTTCTGGCAAATGGGCATACACCTGATAGATTTTCGCCCCACCATCAAACCTTTTGGTTTTGGATGAAATGTGAGTTTTGACTTTCAAGAAATGCGCACTCTGAAAAACTTTGTTTCTGAATGCGGGAAAAGTTAAAGTTTTTATAAGGCCTATATCTAAAGCTCCTAAAGGAGCACATGGCTACCTTTGGGATATATGATATGGAACCACTCACCATCATACATATTTCATTTGGGAGCAGCTAGTGTATTCTCTCTTCAAGATATGCTCTTTTTCACCAACTATGAAACAGAGTGCCAAAGCTTGAAATCGTCATTTTGGGGATTTCACAAGCTCTGAATGCGGTTTCTGGCAAATGGGCATACACCTGATAGATTTTCGCCCCACCATCAAACCTTTTGGTTTTGGATGAAATGTGAGTTTTGACTTTCAAGAAATGCGCAATCTGAAAAACTTTGTTTCTGAATGCGGGAAAAGTTAAAGTTTTTATAAGGCCTATATCTAAAGCTCCTAAAGGAGCACATGGCTACCTTTGGGATATATGATATGGAACCACTCACCATCATACATATTTCATTTGGGAGCAGCTAGTGTATTCTCTCTTCAAGATATGCTCTTTTTCACCAACTATGAAACTTAGAGTGCCAAAGCTTGAAATCGTCATTTTGGGGATTTCACAAGCTCTGAATGCGGTTTCTGGCAAATGGGCATACACCTGATAGATTTTCGCCCCACCATCAAACCTTTTGGTTTTGGATGAAATGTGAGTTTTGACTTTCAAGAAATGCGCAATCTGAAAAACTTTGTTTCTGAATGCGGGAAAAGTTAAAGTTTTTATAAGGCCTATATCTAAAGCTCCTAAAGGAGCACATGGCTACCTTTGGGATATATGATATGGAACCACTCACCATCATACATATTTCATTTGGGAGCAGCTAGTGTATTCTCTCTTCAAGATATGCTCTTTTTCACCAACTATGAAACTTAGAGTGCCAAAGCTTGAAATCGTCATTTTGGGGATTTCACAAGCTCTGAATGCGGTTTCTGGCAAATGGGCATACACCTGATAGATTTTCGCCCCACCATCAAACCTTTTGGTTTTGGATGAAATGTGAGTTTTGACTTTCAAGAAATGCGCAATCTGAAAAACTTTGTTTCTGAATGCGGGAAAAGTTAAAGTTTTTATAAGGCCTATATCTAAAGCTCCTAAAGGAGCACATGGCTACCTTTGGGATATATGATATGGAACCACTCACCATCATACATATTTCATTTGGGAGCAGCTAGTGTATTCTCTCTTCAAGATATGCTCTTTTTCACCAACTATGAAACTTAGAGTGCCAAAGCTTGAAATCGTCATTTTGGGGATTTCACAAGCTCTGAATGCGGTTTCTGGCAAATGGGCATACACCTGATAGATTTTCGCCCCACCATCAAACCTTTTGGTTTTGGATGAAATGTGAGTTTTGACTTTCAAGAAATGCGCAATCTGAAAAACTTTGTTTCTGAATGCGGGAAAAGTTAAAGTTTTTATAAGGCCTATATCTAAAGCTCCTAAAGGAGCACATGGCTACCTTTGGGATATATGATATGGAACCACTCACCATCATACATATTTCATTTGGGAGCAGCTAGTGTATTCTCTCTTCAAGATATGCTCTTTTTCACCAACTATGAAACTTAGAGTGCCAAAGCTTGAAATCGTCATTTTGGGGATTTCACAAGCTCTGAATGCGGTTTCTGGCAAATGGGCATACACCTGATAGATTTTCGCCCCACCATCAAACCTTTTGGTTTTGGATGAAATGTGAGTTTTGACTTTCAAGAAATGCGCACTCTGAAAAACTTTGTTTCTGAATGCGGGAAAAGTTAAAGTTTTTATAAGGCCTATATCTAAAGCTCCTAAAGGAGCACATGGCTACCTTTGGGATATATGATATGGAACCACTCACCATCATACATATTTCATTTGGGAGCAGCTAGAGTATTCTCTCTTCAAGATATGCTCTTTTTCACCAACTATGAAACTTAGAGTGCCAAAGCTTGAAATCGTCATTTTGGGGATTTCACAAGCTCTGAATGCGGTTTCTGGCAAATGGGCATACACCTGATAGATTTTCGCCCCACCATCAAACCTTTTGGTTTTGGATGAAATGTGAGTTTTGACTTTCAAGAAATGCGCAATCTGAAAAACTTTGTTTCTGAATGCGGGAAAAGTTAAAGTTTTTATAAGGCCTATATCTAAAGCTCCTAAAGGAGCACATGGCTACCTTTGGGATATATGATATGGAACCACTCACCATCATACATATTTCATTTGGGAGCAGCTAGTGTATTCTCTCTTCAAGATATGCTCTTTTTCACCAACTATGAAACTTAGAGTGCCAAAGCTTGAAATCGTCATTTTGGGGATTTCACAAGCTCTGAATGCGGTTTCTGGCAAATGGGCATACACCTGATAGATTTTCGCCCCACCATCAAACCTTTTGGTTTTGGATGAAATGTGAGTTTTGACTTTCAAGAAATGCGCACTCTGAAAAACTTTGTTTCTGAATGCGGGAAAAGTTAAAGTTTTTATAAGGCCTATATCTAAAGCTCCTAAAGGAGCACATGGCTACCTTTGGGATATATGATATGGAACCACTCACCATCATACATATTTCATTTGGGAGCAGCTAGTGTATTCTCTCTTCAAGATATGCTCTTTTTCACCAACTATGAAACAGAGTGCCAAAGCTTGAAATCGTCATTTTGGGGATTTCACAAGCTCTGAATGCGGTTTCTGGCAAATGGGCATACACCTGATAGATTTTCGCCCCACCATCAAACCTTTTGGTTTTGGATGAAATGTGAGTTTTGACTTTCAAGAAATGCGCACTCTGAAAAACTTTGTTTCTGAATGCGGGAAAAGTTAAAGTTTTTATAAGGCCTATATCTAAAGCTCCTAAAAGAGCACATGGCTACCTTTGGGAAATATCATATGGAACCACTCACCATCATACATATTTCATTTGGGAGCAGTTAGTCTATTCTCTCTTCAAGATATGCTCTTTTTCACCAACTATGAAACTTAGAGTGCCAAAGCTTGAAATCGTCATTTTGGGGATTTCACAAGCTCTGAATGCGGTTTCTGGCAAATGGGCATACACCTGATAGATTTTCGCCCCACCATCAAACCTTTTGGTTTTGGATGAAATGCGAGTTTTGACTTTCAAGAAATGCGCACTCTGACAAACTTTGTTTCTGAATGCGGGAAAAGTTAAAGTTTTTATAAGGCCTATATCTAAAGCTCCTAAAGGAGCACATGGCTACCTTTGGGATATATGATATGGAACCACTCACCATCATACATATTTCATTTGGGAGCAGCTAGTCTATTCTCTCTTCAAGATATGCTCTTTTTCACCAACTATGAAACTTAGAGTGCCAAAGCTTGAAATCGTCATTTTGGGGATTTCACAAGCTCTGAATGCGGTTTCTGGCAAATGGGCATACACCTGATAGATTTTCGCCCCAGCATCAAACCTTTTGGTTTTGGATGAAATGTGAGTTTTGACTTTCAAGAAATGCGCAATCTGAAAAACTTTGTTTCTGAATGCGGGAAAAGTTAAAGTTTTTATAAGGCCTATATCTAAAGCTCCTAAAGGAGCACATGGCTACCTTTGGGATATATGATATGGAACCACTCACCATCATACATATTTCATTTGGTAGCAGCTAGTGTATTCTCTCTTCAAGATATGCTCTTTTTCACCAACTATGAAACTTAGAGTGCCAAAGCTTGAAATCGTCATTTTGGGGATTTCACAAGCTCTGAATGCGGTTTCTGGCAAATGGGCATACACCTGATAGATTTTCGCCCCACCATCAAACCTTTTGGTTTTGGATTAAATGCGAGTTTTGACTTTCAAGAAATGCGCAATCTGAAAAACTTTGTTTCTGAATGCGGGAAAAGTTAAAGTTTTTATAAGGCCTATATCTAAAGCTCCTAAAGGAGCACATGGCTACCTTTGGGATATATGATATGGAACCACTCACCATCATACATATTTCATTTGGGAGCAGCTAGGGTATTCTCTCTTCAAGATATGCTCTTTTTCACCAACTATGAAACTTAGAGTGCCAAAGCTTGAAATCGTCATTTTGGGGATTTCACAAGCTCTGAATGCGGTTTCTGGCAAATGGGCATACACCTGATAGATTTTCGCCCCAGCATCAAACCTTTTGGTTTTGGATGAAATGTGAGTTTTGACTTTCAAGAAATGCGCACTCTGAAAAACTTTGTTTCTGAATGCGGGAAAAGTTAATGTTTTTATAAGGCCTATATCTAAAGCTCCTGAAGGAGCACATGGCTACCTTTGGGATATATGATATGGAACCACTCACCATCATACATATTTCATTTGGGAGCAGCTAGTGTATTCTCTCTTCAAGATATGCTCTTTTTCACCAACTATGAAACAGAGTGCCAAAGCTTGAAATCGTCATTTTGGGGATTTCACAAGCTCTGAATGCGGTTTCTGGCAAATGGGCATACACCTGATAGATTTTCGCCCCACCATCAAACCTTTTGGTTTTGGATGAAATGTGAGTTTTGACTTTCAAGAAATGCGCACTCTGAAAAACTTTGTTTCTGAATGCGAGAAAAGTTAAAGTTTTTATAAGGCCTATATCTAAAGCTCCTAAAGGAGCACATGGCTACCTTTGGGATATATGATATGGAACCACTCACCATCATACATATTTCATTTGGGAGCAGTTAGTCTATTCTCTCTTCAAGATATGCTCTTTTTCACCAACTATGAAACTTAGAGTGCCAAAGCTTGAAATCGTCATTTTGGGGATTTCACAAGCTCTGAATGCGGTTTCTGGCAAATGGGCATACACCTGATAGATTTTCGCCCCACCATCAAACCTTTTGGTTTTGGATGAAATGCGAGTTTTGACTTTCAAGAAATGCGCACTCTGACAAACTTTGTTTCTGAATGCGGGAAAAGTTAAAATTTTCATAAGGCCTATGTCTAAAGCTCCTGAAAAAGCACATGGCTACCTTTGGGATATATGATATGGAACCACTCACCATCATACATATTTCATTTGGGAGCAGCTAGTGTATTCTCTCTTCAAGATATGCTCTTTTTCACCAACTATGAAACTTAGAGTGCCAAAGCTTGAAATCGTCATTTTGGGGATTTCACAAGCTCTGAATGCGGTTTCTGGAAAATGGGCATACACCTGATAGATTTTCGCCCCACCATCAAACCTTTTGGTTTTGGATGAAATGTGAGTTTTGACTTTCAAGAAATGCGCACTCTGAAAAACTTTGTTTCTGAATGCGGGAAAAGTTAATGTTTTTATAAGGCCTATATCTAAAGCTCCTGAAGGAGCACATGGCTACCTTTGGGATATATGATATGGAACCACTCACCATCATACATATTTCATTTGGGAGCAGCTAGTCTATTCTCTCTTCAAGATATGCTCTTTTTCACCAACTATGAAACTTAGAGTGCCAAAGCTTGAAATCGTCATTTTGGGGATTTCACAAGCTCTGAATGCGGTTTCTGGCAAATGGGCATACACCTGATAGATTTTCGCCCCACCATCAAACCTTTTGGTTTTGGATGAAATGTGAGTTTTGACTTTCAAGAAATGCGCAATCTGAAAAACTTTGTTTCTGAATGCGGGAAAAGTTAAAGTTTTTATAAGGCCTATATCTAAAGCTCCTAAAGGAGCACATGGCTACCTTTGGGATATATGATATGGAACCACTCACCATCATACATATTTCATTTGGGAGCAGCTAGTGTATTCTCTCTTCAAGATATGCTCTTTTTCACCAACTATGAAACTTAGAGTGCCAAAGCTTGAAATCGTCATTTTGGGGATTTCACAAGCTCTGAATGCGGTTTCTGGCAAATGGGCATACACCTGATAGATTTTCGCCCCACCATCAAACCTTTTGGTTTTGGATTAAATGCGAGTTTTGACTTTCAAGAAATGCGCACTCTGAAAAACTTTGTTTCTGAATGCGGGAAAAGTTAAAGTTTTTATAAGGCCTATATCTAAAGCTCCTAAAAGAGCACATGGCTACCTTTGGGATATATGATATGGAACCACTCACCATCATACATATTTCATTTGGGAGCAGTTAGTCTATTCTCTCTTCAAGATATGCTCTTTTTCACCAACTATGAAACTTAGAGTGCCAAAGCTTGAAATCGTCATTTTGGGGATTTCACAAGCTCTGAATGCGGTTTCTGGCAAATGGGCATACACCTGATAGATTTTCGCCCCACCATCAAACCTTTTGGTTTTGGATGAAATGCGAGTTTTGACTTTCAAGAAATGCGCACTCTGACAAACTTTGTTTCTGAATGCGGGAAAAGTTAAAATTTTCATAAGGCCTATGTCTAAAGCTCCTGAAGGAGCACATGGCTACCTTTGGGATATATGATATGGAACCACTCACCATCATACATATTTCATTTGGGAGCAGCTAGTGTATTCTCTCTTCAAGATATGCTCTTTTTCACCAACTATGAAACTTAGAGTGCCAAAGCTTGAAATCGTCATTTTGGGGATTTCACAAGCTCTGAATGCGGTTTCTGGCAAATGGGCATACACCTGATAGATTTTCGCCCCACCATCAAACCTTTTGGTTTTGGATGAAATGTGAGTTTTGACTTTCAAGAAATGCGCAATCTGAAAAACTTTGTTTCTGAATGCGGGAAAAGTTAAAGTTTTTATAAGGCCTATATCTAAAGCTCCTAAAGGAGCACATGGCTACCTTTGGGATATATGATATGGAACCACTCACCATCATACATATTTCATTTGGGAGCAGCTAGTGTATTCTCTCTTCAAGATATGCTCTTTTTCACCAACTATGAAACTTAGAGTGCCAAAGCTTGAAATCGTCATTTTGGGGATTTCACAAGCTCTGAATGCGGTTTCTGGCAAATGGGCATACACCTGATAGATTTTCGCCCCAGCATCAAACCTTTTGGTTTTGGATGAAATGTGAGTTTTGACTTTCAAGAAATGCGCAATCTGAAAAACTTTGTTTCTGAATGCGGGAAAAGTTAAAGTTTTTATAAGGCCTATATCTAAAGCTCCTAAAGGAGCACATGGCTACCTTTGGGATATATGATATGGAACCACTCACCATCATACATATTTCATTTGGGAGCAGCTAGTGTATTCTCTCTTCAAGATATGCTCTTTTTCACCAACTATGAAACTTATAGTGCCAAAGCTTGAAATCGTCATTTTGGGGATTTCACAAGCTCTGAATGCGGTTTCTGGCAAATGGGCATACACCTGATAGATTTTCGCCCCACCATCAAACCTTTTGGTTTTGGATGAAATGTGAGTTTTGACTTTCAAGAAATGCGCAATCTGAAAAACTTTGTTTCTGAATGCGGGAAAAGTTAAAGTTTTTATAAGGCCTATATCTAAAGCTCCTAAAGGAGCACATGGCTACCTTTGGGATATATGATATGGAACCACTCACCATCATACATATTTCATTTGGGAGCAGCTAGTGTATTCTCTCTTCAAGATATGCTCTTTTTCACCAACTATGAAACTTAGAGTGCCAAAGCTTGAAATCGTCATTTTGGGGATTTCACAAGCTCTGAATGCGGTTTCTGGCAAATGGGCATACACCTGATAGATTTTCGCCCCAGCATCAAACCTTTTGGTTTTGGATGAAATGTGAGTTTTGACTTTCAAGAAATGCGCAATCTGAAAAACTTTGTTTCTGAATGCGGGAAAAGTTAAAGTTTTTATAAGGCCTATATCTAAAGCTCCTAAAGGAGCACATGGCTACCTTTGGGATATATGATATGGAACCACTCACCATCATACATATTTCATTTGGGAGCAGCTAGTGTATTCTCTCTTCAAGATATGCTCTTTTTCACCAACTATGAAACTTATAGTGCCAAAGCTTGAAATCGTCATTTTGGGGATTTCACAAGCTCTGAATGCGGTTTCTGGCAAATGGGCATACACCTGATAGATTTTCGCCCCACCATCAAACCTTTTGGTTTTGGATGAAATGTGAGTTTTGACTTTCAAGAAATGCGCAATCTGAAAAACTTTGTTTCTGAATGCGGGAAAAGTTAAAGTTTTTATAAGGCCTATATCTAAAGCTCCTAAAGGAGCACATGGCTACCTTTGGGATATATGATATGGAACCACTCACCATCATACATATTTCATTTGGGAGCAGCTAGTGTATTCTCTCTTCAAGATATGCTCTTTTTCACCAACTATGAAACTTAGAGTGCCAAAGCTTGAAATCGTCATTTTGGGGATTTCACAAGCTCTGAATGCGGTTTCTGGCAAATGGGCATACACCTGATAGATTTTCGCCCCACCATCAAACCTTTTGGTTTTGGATGAAATGTGAGTTTTGACTTTCAAGAAATGCGCACTCTGAAAAACTTTGTTTCTGAATGCGGGAAAAGTTAATGTTTTTATAAGGCCTATATCTAAAGCTCCTGAAGGAGCACATGGCTACCTTTGGGATATATGATATGGAACCACTCACCATCATACATATTTCATTTGGGAGCAGCTAGTGTATTCTCTCTTCAAGATATGCTCTTTTTCACCAACTATGAAACAGAGTGCCAAAGCTTGAAATCGTCATTTTGGGGATTTCACAAGCTCTGAATGCGGTTTCTGGCAAATGGGCATACACCTGATAGATTTTCGCCCCACCATCAAACCTTTTGGTTTTGGATGAAATGTGAGTTTTGACTTTCAAGAAATGCGCACTCTGAAAAACTTTGTTTCTGAATGCGGGAAAAGTTAAAGTTTTTATAAGGCCTATATCTAAAGCTCCTAAAAGAGCACATGGCTACCTTTGGGATATATCATATGGAACCACTCACCATCATACATATTTCATTTGGGAGCAGTTAGTCTATTCTCTCTTCAAGATATGCTCTTTTTCACCAACTATGAAACTTAGAGTGCCAAAGCTTGAAATCGTCATTTTGGGGATTTCACAAGCTCTGAATGCGGTTTCTGGCAAATGGGCATACACCTGATAGATTTTCGCCCCACCATCAAACCTTTTGGTTTTGGATGAAATGCGAGTTTTGACTTTCAAGAAATGCGCACTCTGACAAACTTTGTTTCTGAATGCGGGAAAAGTTAAAGTTTTTATAAGGCCTATATCTAAAGCTCCTAAAGGAGCACATGGCTACCTTTGGGATATATGATATGGAACCACTCACCATCATACATATTTCATTTGGGAGCAGCTAGTCTATTCTCTCTTCAAGATATGCTCTTTTTCACCAACTATGAAACTTAGAGTGCCAAAGCTTGAAATCGTCATTTTGGGGATTTCACAAGCTCTGAATGCGGTTTCTGGCAAATGGGCATACACCTGATAGATTTTCGCCCCAGCATCAAACCTTTTGGTTTTGGATGAAATGTGAGTTTTGACTTTCAAGAAATGCGCAATCTGAAAAACTTTGTTTCTGAATGCGGGAAAAGTTAAAGTTTTTATAAGGCCTATATCTAAAGCTCCTAAAGGAGCACATGGCTACCTTTGGGATATATGATATGGAACCACTCACCATCATACATATTTCATTTGGTAGCAGCTAGTGTATTCTCTCTTCAAGATATGCTCTTTTTCACCAACTATGAAACTTAGAGTGCCAAAGCTTGAAATCGTCATTTTGGGGATTTCACAAGCTCTGAATGCGGTTTCTGGCAAATGGGCATACACCTGATAGATTTTCGCCCCACCATCAAACCTTTTGGTTTTGGATTAAATGCGAGTTTTGACTTTCAAGAAATGCGCAATCTGAAAAACTTTGTTTCTGAATGCGGGAAAAGTTAAAGTTTTTATAAGGCCTATATCTAAAGCTCCTAAAGGAGCACATGGCTACCTTTGGGATATATGATATGGAACCACTCACCATCATACATATTTCATTTGGGAGCAGCTAGGGTATTCTCTCTTCAAGATATGCTCTTTTTCACCAACTATGAAACTTAGAGTGCCAAAGCTTGAAATCGTCATTTTGGGGATTTCACAAGCTCTGAATGCGGTTTCTGGCAAATGGGCATACACCTGATAGATTTTCGCCCCACCATCAAACCTTTTGGTTTTGGATGAAATGTGAGTTTTGACTTTCAAGAAATGCGCACTCTGAAAAACTTTGTTTCTGAATGCGGGAAAAGTTAATGTTTTTATAAGGCCTATATCTAAAGCTCCTGAAGGAGCACATGGCTACCTTTGGGATATATGATATGGAACCACTCACCATCATACATATTTCATTTGGGAGCAGCTAGTGTATTCTCTCTTCAAGATATGCTCTTTTTCACCAACTATGAAACAGAGTGCCAAAGCTTGAAATCGTCATTTTGGGGATTTCACAAGCTCTGAATGCGGTTTCTGGCAAATGGGCATACACCTGATAGATTTTCGCCCCACCATCAAACCTTTTGGTTTTGGATGAAATGTGAGTTTTGACTTTCAAGAAATGCGCACTCTGAAAAACTTTGTTTCTGAATGCGGGAAAAGTTAAAGTTTTTATAAGGCCTATATCTAAAGCTCCTAAAGGAGCACATGGCTACCTTTGGGATATATGATATGGAACCACTCATCATCATACATATTTCATTTGGGAGCAGTTAGTCTATTCTCTCTTCAAGATATGCTCTTTTTCACCAACTATGAAACTTAGAGTGCCAAAGCTTGAAATCGTCATTTTGGGGATTTCACAAGCTCTGAATGCGGTTTCTGGCAAATGGGCATACACCTGATAGATTTTCGCCCCACCATCAAACCTTTTGGTTTTGGATGAAATGCGAGTTTTGACTTTCAAGAAATGCGCACTCTGACAAACTTTGTTTCTGAATGCGGGAAAAGTTAAAATTTTCATAAGGCCTATGTCTAAAGCTCCTGAAAAAGCACATGGCTACCTTTGGGATATATGATATGGAACCACTCACCATCATACATATTTCATTTGGGAGCAGCTAGTGTATTCTCTCTTCAAGATATGCTCTTTTTCACCAACTATGAAACTTAGAGTGCCAAAGCTTGAAATCGTCATTTTGGGGATTTCACAAGCTCTGAATGCGGTTTCTGGAAAATGGGCATACACCTGATAGATTTTCGCCCCACCATCAAACCTTTTGGTTTTGGATGAAATGTGAGTTTTGACTTTCAAGAAATGCGCACTCTGAAAAACTTTGTTTCTGAATGCGGGAAAAGTTAATGTTTTTATAAGGCCTATATCTAAAGCTCCTGAAGGAGCACATGGCTACCTTTGGGATATATGATATGGAACCACTCACCATCATACATATTTCATTTGGGAGCAGCTAGTCTATTCTCTCTTCAAGATATGCTCTTTTTCACCAACTATGAAACTTAGAGTGCCAAAGCTTGAAATCGTCATTTTGGGGATTTCACAAGCTCTGAATGCGGTTTCTGGCAAATGGGCATACACCTGATAGATTTTCGCCCCACCATCAAACCTTTTGGTTTTGGATGAAATGTGAGTTTTGACTTTCAAGAAATGCGCAATCTGAAAAACTTTGTTTCTGAATGCGGGAAAAGTTAAAGTTTTTATAAGGCCTATATCTAAAGCTCCTAAAGGAGCACATGGCTACCTTTGGGATATATGATATGGAACCACTCACCATCATACATATTTCATTTGGGAGCAGCTAGTGTATTCTCTCTTCAAGATATGCTCTTTTTCACCAACTATGAAACTTAGAGTGCCAAAGCTTGAAATCGTCATTTTGGGGATTTCACAAGCTCTGAATGCGGTTTCTGGCAAATGGGCATACACCTGATAGATTTTCGCCCCACCATCAAACCTTTTGGTTTTGGATTAAATGCGAGTTTTGACTTTCAAGAAATGCGCACTCTGAAAAACTTTGTTTCTGAATGCGGGAAAAGTTAAAGTTTTTATAAGGCCTATATCTAAAGCTCCTAAAAGAGCACATGGCTACCTTTGGGATATATGATATGGAACCACTCACCATCATACATATTTCATTTGGGAGCAGTTAGTCTATTCTCTCTTCAAGATATGCTCTTTTTCACCAACTATGAAACTTAGAGTGCCAAAGCTTGAAATCGTCATTTTGGGGATTTCACAAGCTCTGAATGCGGTTTCTGGCAAATGGGCATACACCTGATAGATTTTCGCCCCACCATCAAACCTTTTGGTTTTGGATGAAATGTGAGTTTTGACTTTCAAGAAATGCGCAATCTGAAAAACTTTGTTTCTGAATGCGGGAAAAGTTAAAGTTTTTATAAGGCCTATATCTAAAGCTCCTAAAGGAGCACATGGCTACCTTTGGGATATATGATATGGAACCACTCACCATCATACATATTTCATTTGGGAGCAGCTAGTGTATTCTCTCTTCAAGATATGCTCTTTTTCACCAACTATGAAACTTAGAGTGCCAAAGCTTGAAATCGTCATTTTGGGGATTTCACAAGCTCTGAATGCGGTTTCTGGCAAATGGGCATACACCTGATAGATTTTCGCCCCAGCATCAAACCTTTTGGTTTTGGATGAAATGTGAGTTTTGACTTTCAAGAAATGCGCAATCTGAAAAACTTTGTTTCTGAATGCGGGAAAAGTTAAAGTTTTTATAAGGCCTATATCTAAAGCTCCTAAAGGAGCACATGGCTACCTTTGGGATATATGATATGGAACCACTCACCATCATACATATTTCATTTGGGAGCAGCTAGTGTATTCTCTCTTCAAGATATGCTCTTTTTCACCAACTATGAAACTTATAGTGCCAAAGCTTGAAATCGTCATTTTGGGGATTTCACAAGCTCTGAATGCGGTTTCTGGCAAATGGGCATACACCTGATAGATTTTCGCCCCACCATCAAACCTTTTGGTTTTGGATGAAATGTGAGTTTTGACTTTCAAGAAATGCGCAATCTGAAAAAGTTTGTTTCTGAATGCGGGAAAAGTTAAAGTTTTTATAAGGCCTATATCTAAAGCTCCTAAAGGAGCACATGGCTACCTTTGGGATATATGATATGGAACCACTCACCATCATACATATTTCATTTGGGAGCAGCTAGTGTATTCTCTCTTCAAGATATGCTCTTTTTCACCAACTATGAAACTTAGAGTGCCAAAGCTTGAAATCGTCATTTTGGGGATTTCACAAGCTCTGAATGCGGTTTCTGGCAAATGGGCATACACCTGATAGATTTTCGCCCCAGCATCAAACCTTTTGGTTTTGGATGAAATGTGAGTTTTGACTTTCAAGAAATGCGCAATCTGAAAAACTTTGTTTCTGAATGCGGGAAAAGTTAAAGTTTTTATAAGGCCTATATCTAAAGCTCCTAAAGGAGCACATGGCTACCTTTGGGATATATGATATGGAACCACTCACCATCATACATATTTCATTTGGGAGCAGCTAGTGTATTCTCTCTTCAAGATATGCTCTTTTTCACCAACTATGAAACTTATAGTGCCAAAGCTTGAAATCGTCATTTTGGGGATTTCACAAGCTCTGAATGCGGTTTCTGGCAAATGGGCATACACCTGATAGATTTTCGCCCCACCATCAAACCTTTTGGTTTTGGATGAAATGTGAGTTTTGACTTTCAAGAAATGCGCAATCTGAAAAACTTTGTTTCTGAATGCGGGAAAAGTTAAAGTTTTTATAAGGCCTATATCTAAAGCTCCTAAAGGAGCACATGGCTACCTTTGGGATATATGATATGGAACCACTCACCATCATACATATTTCATTTGGGAGCAGCTAGTGTATTCTCTCTTCAAGATATGCTCTTTTTCACCAACTATGAAACTTAGAGTGCCAAAGCTTGAAATCGTCATTTTGGGGATTTCACAAGCTCTGAATGCGGTTTCTGGCAAATGGGCATACACCTGATAGATTTTCGCCCCACCATCAAACCTTTTGGTTTTGGATGAAATGTGAGTTTTGACTTTCAAGAAATGCGCACTCTGAAAAACTTTGTTTCTGAATGCGGGAAAAGTTAATGTTTTTATAAGGCCTATATCTAAAGCTCCTGAAGGAGCACATGGCTACCTTTGGGATATATGATATGGAACCACTCACCATCATACATATTTCATTTGGGAGCAGCTAGTGTATTCTCTCTTCAAGATATGCTCTTTTTCACCAACTATGAAACAGAGTGCCAAAGCTTGAAATCGTCATTTTGGGGATTTCACAAGCTCTGAATGCGGTTTCTGGCAAATGGGCATACACCTGATAGATTTTCGCCCCACCATCAAACCTTTTGGTTTTGGATGAAATGTGAGTTTTGACTTTCAAGAAATGCGCACTCTGAAAAACTTTGTTTCTGAATGCGGGAAAAGTTAAAGTTTTTATAAGGCCTATATCTAAAGCTCCTAAAGGAGCACATGGCTACCTTTGGGATATATGATATGGAACCACTCACCATCATACATATTTCATTTGGGAGCAGTTAGTCTATTCTCTCTTCAAGATATGCTCTTTTTCACCAACTATGAAACTTAGAGTGCCAAAGCTTGAAATCGTCATTTTGGGGATTTCACAAGCTCTGAATGCGGTTTCTGGCAAATGGGCATACACCTGATAGATTTTCGCCCCACCATCAAACCTTTTGGTTTTGGATGAAATGCGAGTTTTGACTTTCAAGAAATGCGCACTCTGAAAAACTTTGTTTCTGAATGCGGGAAAAGTTAAAATTTTCATAAGGCCTATGTCTAAAGCTCCTGAAGGAGCACATGGCTACCTTTGGGATATATGATATGGAACCACTCACCATCATACATATTTCATTTGGGAGCAGCTAGTGTATTCTCTCTTCAAGATATGCTCTTTTTCACCAACTATGAAACTTAGAGTGCCTAAGCTTGAAATCGTCATTTTGGGGATTTCACAAGCTCTGAATGCGGTTTCTGGAAAATGGGCATACACCTGATAGATTTTCGCCCCACCATCAAACCTTTTGGTTTTGGATGAAATGTGAGTTTTGACTTTCAAGAAATGCGCAATCTGAAAAACTTTGTTTCTGAATGCGGGAAAAGTTAAAGTTTTTATAAGGCCTATATCTAAAGCTCCTAAAGGAGCACATGGCTACCTTTGGGATATATGATATGGAACCACTCACCATCATACATATTTCATTTGGGAGCAGCTAGTGTATTCTCTCTTCAAGATATGCTCTTTTTCACCAACTATGAAACTTAGAGTGCCAAAGCTTGAAATCGTCATTTTGGGGATTTCACAAGCTCTGAATGCGGTTTCTGGCAAATGGGCATACACCTGATAGATTTTCGCCCCACCATCAAACCTTTTGGTTTTGGATTAAATGCAAGTTTTGACTTTCAAGAAATGCGCAATCTGAAAAACTTTGTTTCTGAATGCGGGAAAAGTTAAAGTTTTTATAAGGCCTATATCTAAAGCTCCTAAAGGAGCACATGGCTACCTTTGGGATATATGATATGGAACCACTCACCATCATACATATTTCATTTGGGAGCAGCTAGTGTATTCTCTCTTCAAGATATGCTCTTTTTCACCAACTATGAAACTTAGAGTGCCAAAGCTTGAAATCGTCATTTTGGGGATTTCACAAGCTCTGAATGCGGTTTCTGGCAAATGGGCATACACCTGATAGATTTTCGCCCCACCATCAAACCTTTTGGTTTTGGATGAAATGTGAGTTTTGACTTTCAAGAAATGCGCACTCTGAAAAACTTTGTTTCTGAATGCGGGAAAAGTTAATGTTTTTATAAGGCCTATATCTAAAGCTCCTGAAGGAGCACATGGCTACCTTTGGGATATATGATATGGAACCACTCACCATCATACATATTTCATTTGGGAGCAGCTAGTGTATTCTCTCTTCAAGATATGCTCTTTTTCACCAACTATGAAACAGAGTGCCAAAGCTTGAAATCGTCATTTTGGGGATTTCACAAGCTCTGAATGCGGTTTCTGGCAAATGGGCATACACCTGATAGATTTTCGCCCCACCATCAAACCTTTTGGTTTTGGATGAAATGTGAGTTTTGACTTTCAAGAAATGCGCACTCTGAAAAACTTTGTTTCTGAATGCGGGAAAAGTTAAAGTTTTTATAAGGCCTATATCTAAAGCTCCTAAAGGAGCACATGGCTACCTTTGGGATATATGATATGGAACCACTCACCATCATACATATTTCATTTGGGAGCAGTTAGTCTATTCTCTCTTCAAGATATGCTCTTTTTCACCAACTATGAAACTTAGAGTGCCAAAGCTTGAAATCGTCATTTTGGGGATTTCACAAGCTCTGAATGCGGTTTCTGGCAAATGTGCATACACCTGATAGATTTTCGCCCCACCATCAAACCTTTTGGTTTTGGATGAAATGTGAGTTTTGACTTTCAAGAAATGCGCAATCTGAAAAACTTTGTTTCTGAATGCGGGAAAAGTTAAAGTTTTTATAAGGCCTATATCTAAAGCTCCTAAAGGAGCACATGGCTACCTTTGGGATATATGATATGGAACCACTCACCATCATACATATTTCATTTGGGAGCAGCTAGTGTATTCTCTCTTCAAGATATGCTCTTTTTCACCAACTATGAAACTTAGAGTGCCAAAGCTTGAAATCGTCATTTTGGGGATTTCACAAGCTCTGAATGCGGTTTCTGGCAAATGGGCATACACCTGATAGATTTTCGCCCCAGCATCAAACCTTTTGGTTTTGGATGAAATGTGAGTTTTGACTTTCAAGAAATGCGCAATCTGAAAAACTTTGTTTCTGAATGCGGGAAAAGTTAAAGTTTTTATAAGGCCTATATCTAAAGCTCCTAAAGGAGCACATGGCTACCTTTGGGATATATGATATGGAACCACTCACCATCATACATATTTCATTTGGGAGCAGCTAGTGTATTCTCTCTTCAAGATATGCTCTTTTTCACCAACTATGAAACTTAGAGTGCCAAAGCTTGAAATCGTCATTTTGGGGATTTCACAAGCTCTGAATGCGGTTTCTGGCAAATGGGCATACACCTGATAGATTTTCGCCCCACCATCAAACCTTTTGGTTTTGGATTAAATGCGAGTTTTGACTTTCAAGAAATGCGCAATCTGAAAAACTTTGTTTCTGAATGCGGGAAAAGTTAAAGTTTTTATAAGGCCTATATCTAAAGCTCCTAAAGGAGCACATGGCTACCTTTGGGATATATGATATGGAACCACTCACCATCATACATATTTCATTTGGGAGCAGCTAGTGTATTCTCTCTTCAAGATATGCTCTTTTTCACCAACTATGAAATTTAGAGTGCCAAAGCTTGAAATCGTCATTTTGGGGATTTCACAAGCTCTGAATGCGGTTTCTGGCAAATGGGCATACACCTGATAGATTTTCGCCCCACCATCAAACCTTTTGGTTTTGGATGAAATGTGAGTTTTGACTTTCAAGAAATGCGCACTCTGAAAAACTTTGTTTCTGAATGCGGGAAAAGTTAATGTTTTTATAAGGCCTATATCTAAAGCTCCTGAAGGAGCACATGGCTACCTTTGGGATATATGATATGGAACCACTCACCATCATACATATTTCATTTGGGAGCAGCTAGTGTATTCTCTCTTCAAGATATGCTCTTTTTCACCAACTATGAAACAGAGTGCCAAAGCTTGAAATCGTCATTTTGGGGATTTCACAAGCTCTGAATGCGGTTTCTGGCAAATGGGCATACACCTGATAGATTTTCGCCCCACCATCAAACCTTTTGGTTTTGGATGAAATGTGAGTTTTGACTTTCAAGAAATGCGCACTCTGAAAAACTTTGTTTCTGAATGCGGGAAAAGTTAAAGTTTTTATAAGGCCTATATCTAAAGCTCCTAAAGGAGCACATGGCTACCTTTGGGATATATGATATGGAACCACTCACCATCATACATATTTCATTTGGGAGCAGTTAGTCTATTCTCTCTTCAAGATATGCTCTTTTTCACCAACTATGAAACTTAGAGTGCCAAAGCTTGAAATCGTCATTTTGGGGATTTCACAAGCTCTGAATGCGGTTTCTGGCAAATGTGCATACACCTGATAGATTTTCGCCCCACCATCAAACCTTTTGGTTTTGGATGAAATGTGAGTTTTGACTTTCAAGAAATGCGCAATCTGAAAAACTTTGTTTCTGAATGCGGGAAAAGTTAAAGTTTTTATAAGGCCTATATCTAAAGCTCCTAAAGGAGCACATGGCTACCTTTGGGATATATGATATGGAACCACTCACCATCATACATATTTCATTTGGGAGCAGCTAGTGTATTCTCTCTTCAAGATATGCTCTTTTTCACCAACTATGAAACTTAGAGTGCCAAAGCTTGAAATCGTCATTTTGGGGATTTCACAAGCTCTGAATGCGGTTTCTGGCAAATGGGCATACACCTGATAGATTTTCGCCCCAGCATCAAACCTTTTGGTTTTGGATGAAATGTGAGTTTTGACTTTCAAGAAATGCGCAATCTGAAAAACTTTGTTTCTGAATGCGGGAAAAGTTAAAGTTTTTATAAGGCCTATATCTAAAGCTCCTAAAGGAGCACATGGCTACCTTTGGGATATATGATATGGAACCACTCACCATCATACATATTTCATTTGGGAGCAGCTAGTGTATTCTCTCTTCAAGATATGCTCTTTTTCACCAACTATGAAACTTAGAGTGCCAAAGCTTGAAATCGTCATTTTGGGGATTTCACAAGCTCTGAATGCGGCTTCTGGCAAATGGGCATACACCTGATAGATTTTCGCCCCACCATCAAACCTTTTGGTTTTGGATTAAATGCGAGTTTTGACTTTCAAGAAATGCGCAATCTGAAAAACTTTGTTTCTGAATGCGGGAAAAGTTAAAGTTTTTATAAGGCCTATATCTAAAGCTCCTAAAGGAGCACATGGCTCCCTTTGGGATATATGATATGGAACCACTCACCATCATACATATTTCATTTGGGAGCAGCTAGTGTATTCTCTCTTCAAGATATGCTCTTTTTCACCAACTATGAAACTTAGAGTGCCAAAGCTTGAAATCGTCATTTTGGGGATTTCACAAGCTCTGAATGCGGTTTCTGGCAAATGGGCATACACCTGATAGATTTTCGCCCCACCATCAAACCTTTTGGTTTTGGATGAAATGTGAGTTTTGACTTTCAAGAAATGCGCACTCTGAAAAACTTTGTTTCTGAATGCGGGAAAAGTTAATGTTTTTATAAGGCCTATATCTAAAGCTCCTGAAGGAGCACATGGCTACCTTTTTTGATATATGATATGGAACCACTCACCATCATACATATTTCATTTGGGAGCAGCTAGTGTATTCTCTCTTCAAGATATGCTCTTTTTCACCAACTATGAAACAGAGTGCCAAAGCTTGAAATCGTCATTTTGGGGATTTCACAAGCTCTGAATGCGGTTTCTGGCAAATGGGCATACACCTGATAGATTTTCGCCCCACCATCAAACCTTTTGGTTTTGGATGAAATGTGAGTTTTGACTTTCAAGAAATGCGCACTCTGAAAAACTTTGTTTCTGAATGCGGGAAAAGTTAAAGTTTTTATAAGGCCTATATCTAAAGCTCCTAAAGGAGCACATGGCTACCTTTGGGATATATGATATGGAACCACTCACCATCATACATATTTCATTTGGGAGCAGTTAGTCTATTCTCTCTTCAAGATATGCTCTTTTTCACCAACTATGAAACTTAGAGTGCCAAAGCTTGAAATCGTCATTTTGGGGATTTCACAAGCTCTGAATGCGGTTTCTGGCAAATGGGCATACACCTGATAGATTTTCGCCCCACCATCAAACCTTTTGGTTTTGGATGAAATGCGAGTTTTGACTTTCAAGAAATGTGCACTCTGAAAAACTTTGTTTCTGAATGCGGGAAAAGTTAAAATTTTCATAAGGCCTATGTCTAAAGATCCTGAAGGAGCACATGGCTACCTTTGGGATATATGATATGGAACCACTCACCATCATACATATTTCATTTGGGAGCAGCTAGTGTATTCTCTCTTCAAGATATGCTCTTTTTCACCAACTATGAAACTTAGAGTGCCTAAGCTTGAAATCGTCATTTTGGGGATTTCACAAGCTCTGAATGCGGTTTCTGGAAAATGGGCATACACCTGATAGATTTTCGCCCCACCATCAAACCTTTTGGTTTTGGATGAAATGTGAGTTTTGACTTTCAAGAAATGCGCACTCTGAAAAACTTTGTTTCTGAATGCGGGAAAAGTTAATGTTTTTATAAGGCCTATATCTAAAGCTCCTGAAGGAGCACATGGCTACCTTTGGGATATATGATATGGATCCACTCACCATCATACATATTTCATTTGGGAGCAGCTAGTGTATTCTCTCTTCAAGATATGCTCTTTTTCACCAACTATGAAACTTAGAGTGCCAAAGCTTGAAATCGTCATTTTGGGGATTTCACAAGCTCTGAATGCGGTTTCTGGCAAATGGGCATACACCTGATAGATTTTCGCCCCACCATCAAACCTTTTGGTTTTGGATGAAATGTGAGTTTTGACTTTCAAGAAATGCGCAATCTGAAAAACTTTGTTTCTGAATGCGGGAAAAGTTAAAGTTGTTATAAGGCCTATATCTAAAGCTCCTAAAGGAGCACATGGCTACCTTTGGGATATATGATATGGAACCACTCACCATCATACATATTTCATTTGGGAGCAGCTAGTGTATTCTCTCTTCAAGATATGCTCTTTTTCACCAACTATGAAACTTAGAGTGCCAAAGCTTGAAATCGTCATTTTGGGGATTTCACAAGCTCTGAATGCGGCTTCTGGCAAATGGGCATACACCTGATAGATTTTCGCCCCACCATCAAACCTTTTGGTTTTGGATTAAATGCGAGTTTTGACTTTCAAGAAATGCGCAATCTGAAAAACTTTGTTTCTGAATGCGGGAAAAGTTAAAGTTTTTATAAGGCCTATATCTAAAGCTCCTAAAGGAGCACATGGCTCCCTTTGGGATATATGATATGGAACCACTCACCATCATACATATTTCATTTGGGAGCAGCTAGTGTATTCTCTCTTCAAGATATGCTCTTTTTCACCAACTATGAAACTTAGAGTGCCAAAGCTTGAAATCGTCATTTTGGGGATTTCACAAGCTCTGAATGCGGTTTCTGGCAAATGGGCATACACCTGATAGATTTTCGCCCCACCATCAAACCTTTTGGTTTTGGATGAAATGTGAGTTTTGACTTTCAAGAAATGCGCACTCTGAAAAACTTTGTTTCTGAATGCGGGAAAAGTTAATGTTTTTATAAGGCCTATATCTAAAGCTCCTGAAGGAGCACATGGCTACCTTTTTTGATATATGATATGGAACCACTCACCATCATACATATTTCATTTGGGAGCAGCTAGTGTATTCTCTCTTCAAGATATGCTCTTTTTCACCAACTATGAAACAGAGTGCCAAAGCTTGAAATCGTCATTTTGGGGATTTCACAAGCTCTGAATGCGGTTTCTGGCAAATGGGCATACACCTGATAGATTTTCGCCCCACCATCAAACCTTTTGGTTTTGGATGAAATGTGAGTTTTGACTTTCAAGAAATGCGCACTCTGAAAAACTTTGTTTCTGAATGCGGGAAAAGTTAAAGTTTTTATAAGGCCTATATCTAAAGCTCCTAAAGGAGCACATGGCTACCTTTGGGATATATGATATGGAACCACTCACCATCATACATATTTCATTTGGGAGCAGTTAGTCTATTCTCTCTTCAAGATATGCTCTTTTTCACCAACTATGAAACTTAGAGTGCCAAAGCTTGAAATCGTCATTTTGGGGATTTCACAAGCTCTGAATGCGGTTTCTGGCAAATGGGCATACACCTGATAGATTTTCGCCCCACCATCAAACCTTTTGGTTTTGGATGAAATGCGAGTTTTGACTTTCAAGAAATGTGCACTCTGAAAAACTTTGTTTCTGAATGCGGGAAAAGTTAAAATTTTCATAAGGCCTATGTCTAAAGATCCTGAAGGAGCACATGGCTACCTTTGGGATATATGATATGGAACCACTCACCATCATACATATTTCATTTGGGAGCAGCTAGTGTATTCTCTCTTCAAGATATGCTCTTTTTCACCAACTATGAAACTTAGAGTGCCTAAGCTTGAAATCGTCATTTTGGGGATTTCACAAGCTCTGAATGCGGTTTCTGGAAAATGGGCATACACCTGATAGATTTTCGCCCCACCATCAAACCTTTTGGTTTTGGATGAAATGTGAGTTTTGACTTTCAAGAAATGCGCACTCTGAAAAACTTTGTTTCTGAATGCGGGAAAAGTTAATGTTTTTATAAGGCCTATATCTAAAGCTCCTGAAGGAGCACATGGCTACCTTTGGGATATATGATATGGATCCACTCACCATCATACATATTTCATTTGGGAGCAGCTAGTGTATTCTCTCTTCAAGATATGCTCTTTTTCACCAACTATGAAACTTAGAGTGCCAAAGCTTGAAATCGTCATTTTGGGGATTTCACAAGCTCTGAATGCGGTTTCTGGCAAATGGGCATACACCTGATAGATTTTCGCCCCACCATCAAACCTTTTGGTTTTGGATGAAATGTGAGTTTTGACTTTCAAGAAATGCGCAATCTGAAAAACTTTGTTTCTGAATGCGGGAAAAGTTAAAGTTGTTATAAGGCCTATATCTAAAGCTCCTAAAGGAGCACATGGCTACCTTTGGGATATATGATATGGAACCACTCACCATCATACATATTTCATTTGGGAGCAGCTAGTGTATTCTCTCTTCAAGATATGCTCTTTTTCACCAACTATGAAACTTAGAGTGCCAAAGCTTGAAATCGTCATTTTGGGGATTTCACAAGCTCTGAATGCGGTTTCTGGCAAATGGGCATACACCTGATAGATTTTCGCCCCACCATCAAACCTTTTGGTTTTGGATTAAATGCGAGTTTTGACTTTCAAGAAATGCGCAATCTGAAAAACTTTGTTTCTGAATGCGGGAAAAGTTAAAGTTTTTATAAGGCCTATATCTAAAGCTCCTAAAGGAGCACATGGCTACCTTTGGGATATATGATATGGAACCACTCACCATCATACATATTTCATTTGGGAGCAGCTAGTGTATTCTCTCTTCAAGATATGCTCTTTTTCACCAACTATGAAACTTAGAGTGCCAAAGCTTGAAATCGTCATTTTGGGGATTTCACAAGCTCTGAATGCGGTTTCTGGCAAATGGGCATACACCTGATAGATTTTCGCCCCACCATCAAACCTTTTGGTTTTGGATTAAATGCGAGTTTTGACTTTCAAAAAATGCGCACTCTGACAAACTTTGTTTCTGAATGCGGGAAAAGTTAAAGTTTTTATAAGGCCTATATCTAAAGCTCCTGAAGGAGCACATGGCTACCTTTGGGATATATGATATGGAACCACTCACCATCATACATATTTCATTTGGGAGCAGCTAGTGTATTCTCTCTTCAAGATATGCTCTTTTTCACCAACTATGAAACAGAGTGCCAAAGCTTGAAATCGTCATTTTGGGGATTTCACAAGCTCTGAATGCAGTTTCTGGCAAATGGGCATACACCTGATAGATTTTCGCCCCACCATCAAACCTTTTGGTTTTGGATGAAATGCGAGTTTTGACTTTCAAGAAATGCGCACTCTGACAAACTTTGTTTCTGAATGCGGGAAAAGTTAAAGTTTTTATAAGGCCTATATCTAAAGCTCCTGAAGGAGCACATGGCTACCTTTGGGATATATGATATGGAACCACTCACCATCATACATATTTCATTTGGGAGCAGCTAGTGTATTCTCTCTTCAAGATATGCTCTTTTTCACCAACTATGAAACAGAGTGCGAAAGCTTGAAATCGTCATTTTGGGGATTTCACAAGCTCTGAATGCGGTTTCTGGCAAATGGGCATACACCTGATAGATTTTCGCCCCACCATCAAACCTTTTGGTTTTGGATGAAATGTGAGTTTTGACTTTCAAGAAATGCGCACTCTGAAAAACTTTGTTTCTGAATGCGGGAAAAGTTAAAGTTTTTATAAGGCCTATATCTAAAGCTCCTAAAGGAGCACATGGCTACCTTTGGGATATATGATATGGAACCACTCACCATCATACATATTTCATTTGGGAGCAGTTAGTCTATTCTCTCTTCAAGATATGCTCTTTTCACCAACTATGAAACTTAGAGTGCCAAAGCTTGAAATCGTCATTTTGGGGATTTCACAAGCTCTGAATGCGGTTTCTGGCAAATGGGCATACACCTGATAGATTTTCGCCCCACCATCAAACCTTTTGGTTTTGGATGAAATGTGAGTTTTGACTTTCAAGAAATGCGCACTCTGAAAAACTTTGTTTCTGAATGCGGGAAAAGTTAATGTTTTTATAAGGCCTATATCTAAAGCTCCTGAAGGAGCACATGGCTACCTTTGGGATATATGATATGGAACCACTCACCATCATACATATTTCATTTGGGAGCAGCTAGTGTATTCTCTCTTCAAGATATGCTCTTTTTCACCAACTATGAAACTTAGAGTGCCAAAGCTTGAAATCGTCATTTTGGGGATTTCACAAGCTCTGAATGCGGTTTCTGGCAAATGGGCATACACCTGATAGATTTTCGCCCCACCATCAAACCTTTTGGTTTTGGATTAAATGCGAGTTTTGACTTTCAAGAAATGCGCAATCTGAAAAACTTTGTTTCTGAATGCGGGAAAAGTTAAAGTTTTTATAAGGCCTATATCTAAAGCTCCTAAAGGAGCACATGGCTACCTTTGGGATATATGATATGGAACCACTCACCATCATACATATTTCATTTGGGAGCAGCTAGTGTATTCTCTCTTCAAGATATGCTCTTTTTCACCAACTATGAAACTTAGAGTGCCAAAGCTTGAAATCGTCATTTTGGGGATTTCACAAGCTCTGAATGCGGTTTCTGGCAAATGGGCATACACCTGATAGATTTTCGCCCCACCATCAAACCTTTTGGTTTTGGATGAAATGTGAGTTTTGACTTTCAAGAAAAATGCGCACTCTGAAAAACTTTGTTTCTGAATGCGGGAAAAGTTAATGTTTTTATAAGGCCTATATCTAAAGCTCCTGAAGGAGCACATGGCTACCTTTGGGATATATGATATGGAACCACTCACCATCATACATATTTCATTTGGGAGCAGCTAGTGTATTCTCTCTTCAAGATATGCTCTTTTTCACCAACTATGAAACAGAGTGCCAAAGCTTGAAATCGTCATTTTGGGGATTTCACAAGCTCTGAATGCGGTTTCTGGCAAATGGGCATACACCTGATAGATTTTCGCCCCACCATCAAACCTTTTGGTTTTGGATGAAATGTGAGTTTTGACTTTCAAGAAATGCGCACTCTGAAAAACTTTGTTTCTGAATGCGGGAAAAGTTAAAGTTTTTATAAGGCCTATATCTAAAGCTCCTAAAGGAGCACATGGCTACCTTTGGGATATATGATATGGAACCACTCACCATCATACATATTTCATTTGGGAGCAGTTAGTCTATTCTCTCTTCAAGATATGCTCTTTTTCACCAACTATGAAACTTAGAGTGCCAAAGCTTGAAATCGTCATTTTGGGGATTTCACAAGCTCTGAATGCGGTTTCTGGCAAATGTGCATACACCTGATAGATTTTCGCCCCACCATCAAACCTTTTGGTTTTGGATGAAATGTGAGTTTTGACTTTCAAGAAATGCGCAATCTGAAAAACTTTGTTTCTGAATGCGGGAAAAGTTAAAGTTTTTATAAGGCCTATATCTAAAGCTCCTAAAGGAGCACATGGCTACCTTTGGGATATATGATATGGAACCACTCACCATCATACATATTTCATTTGGGAGCAGCTAGTGTATTCTCTCTTCAAGATATGCTCTTTTTCACCAACTATGAAACTTAGAGTGCCAAAGCTTGAAATCGTCATTTTGGGGATTTCACAAGCTCTGAATGCGGTTTCTGGCAAATGGGCATACACCTGATAGATTTTCGCCCCAGCATCAAACCTTTTGGTTTTGGATGAAATGTGAGTTTTGACTTTCAAGAAATGCGCAATCTGAAAAACTTTGTTTCTGAATGCGGGAAAAGTTAAAGTTTTTATAAGGCCTATATCTAAAGCTCCTAAAGGAGCACATGGCTACCTTTGGGATATATGATATGGAACCACTCACCATCATACATATTTCATTTGGGAGCAGCTAGTGTATTCTCTCTTCAAGATATGCTCTTTTTCACCAACTATGAAACTTAGAGTGCCAAAGCTTGAAATCGTCATTTTGGGGATTTCACAAGCTCTGAATGCGGTTTCTGGCAAATGGGCATACACCTGATAGATTTTCGCCCCACCATCAAACCTTTTGGTTTTGGATTAAATGCGAGTTTTGACTTTCAAGAAATGCGCAATCTGAAAAACTTTGTTTCTGAATGCGGGAAAAGTTAAAGTTTTTATAAGGCCTATATCTAAAGCTCCTAAAGGAGCACATGGCTACCTTTGGGATATATGATATGGAACCACTCACCATCATACATATTTCATTTGGGAGCAGCTAGTGTATTCTCTCTTCAAGATATGCTCTTTTTCACCAACTATGAAACTTAGAGTGCCAAAGCTTGAAATCGTCATTTTGGGGATTTCACAAGCTCTGAATGCGGTTTCTGGCAAATGGGCATACACCTGATAGATTTTCGCCCCACCATCAAACCTTTTGGTTTTGGATTAAATGCGAGTTTTGACTTTCAAAAAATGCGCACTCTGACAAACTTTGTTTCTGAATGCGGGAAAAGTTAAAGTTTTTATAAGGCCTATATCTAAAGCTCCTGAAGGAGCACATGGCTACCTTTGGGATATATGATATGGAACCACTCACCATCATACATATTTCATTTGGGAGCAGCTAGTGTATTCTCTCTTCAAGATATGCTCTTTTTCACCAACTATGAAACAGAGTGCCAAAGCTTGAAATCGTCATTTTGGGGATTTCACAAGCTCTGAATGCAGTTTCTGGCAAATGGGCATACACCTGATAGATTTTCGCCCCACCATCAAACCTTTTGGTTTTGGATGAAATGCGAGTTTTGACTTTCAAGAAATGCGCACTCTGACAAACTTTGTTTCTGAATGCGGGAAAAGTTAAAGTTTTTATAAGGCCTATATCTAAAGCTCCTGAAGGAGCACATGGCTACCTTTGGGATATATGATATGGAACCACTCACCATCATACATATTTCATTTGGGAGCAGCTAGTGTATTCTCTCTTCAAGATATGCTCTTTTTCACCAACTATGAAACAGAGTGCGAAAGCTTGAAATCGTCATTTTGGGGATTTCACAAGCTCTGAATGCGGTTTCTGGCAAATGGGCATACACCTGATAGATTTTCGCCCCACCATCAAACCTTTTGGTTTTGGATGAAATGTGAGTTTTGACTTTCAAGAAATGCGCACTCTGAAAAACTTTGTTTCTGAATGCGGGAAAAGTTAAAGTTTTTATAAGGCCTATATCTAAAGCTCCTAAAGGAGCACATGGCTACCTTTGGGATATATGATATGGAACCACTCACCATCATACATATTTCATTTGGGAGCAGTTAGTCTATTCTCTCTTCAAGATATGCTCTTTTCACCAACTATGAAACTTAGAGTGCCAAAGCTTGAAATCGTCATTTTGGGGATTTCACAAGCTCTGAATGCGGTTTCTGGCAAATGGGCATACACCTGATAGATTTTCGCCCCACCATCAAACCTTTTGGTTTTGGATGAAATGCGAGTTTTGACTTTCAAGAAATGCGCACTCTGACAAACTTTGTTTCTGAATGCGGGAAAAGTTAAAATTTTCATAAGGCCTATGTCTAAAGCTCCTGAAGGAGCACATGGCTACCTTTGGGATATATGATATGGAACCACTCACCATCATACATATTTCATTTGGGAGCAGCTAGTGTATTCTCTCTTCAAGATATGCTCTTTTTCACCAACTATGAAACTTAGAGTGCCAAAGCTTGAAATCGTCATTTTGGGGATTTCACAAGCTCTGAATGCGGTTTCTGGCAAATGGGCATACACCTGATAGATTTTCGCCCCACCATCAAACCTTTTGGTTTTGGATTAAATGCGAGTTTTGACTTTCAAGAAATGCGCAATCTGAAAAACTTTGTTTCTGAATGCGGGAAAAGTTAAAGTTTTTATAAGGCCTATATCTAAAGCTCCTAAAGGAGCACATGGCTACCTTTGGGATATATGATATGGAACCACTCACCATCATACATATTTCATTTGGGAGCAGCTAGTGTATTCTCTCTTCAAGATATGCTCTTTTTCACCAACTATGAAACTTAGAGTGCCAAAGCTTGAAATCGTCATTTTGGGGATTTCACAAGCTCTGAATGCGGTTTCTGGCAAATGGGCATACACCTGATAGATTTTCGCCCCACCATCAAACCTTTTGGTTTTGGATGAAATGCGAGTTTTGACTTTCAAGAAATGCGCACTCTGAAAAACTTTGTTTCTGAATGCGGGAAAAGTTAATGTTTTTATAAGGCCTATATCTAAAGCTCCTGAAGGAGCACATGGCTACCTTTGGGATATATGATATGGAACCACTCACCATCATACATATTTCATTTGGGAGCAGCTAGTGTATTCTCTCTTCAAGATATGCTCTTTTTCACCAACTATGAAACAGAGTGCCAAAGCTTGAAATCGTCATTTTGGGGATTTCACAAGCTCTGAATGCGGTTTCTGGCAAATGGGCATACACCTGATAGATTTTCGCCCCACCATCAAACCTTTTGGTTTTGGATGAAATGTGAGTTTTGACTTTCAAGAAATGCGCACTCTGAAAAACTTTGTTTCTGAATGCGGGAAAAGTTAAAGTTTTTATAAGGCCTATATCTAAAGCTCCTAAAGGAGCACATGGCTACCTTTGGGATATATGATATGGAACCACTCACCATCATACATATTTCATTTGGGAGCAGCTAGTGTATTCTCTCTTCAAGATATGCTCTTTTTCACCAACTATGAAACTTAGAGTGCCAAAGCTTGAAATCGTCATTTTGGGGATTTCACAAGCTCTGAATGCGGTTTCTGGCAAATGGGCATACACCTGATAGATTTTCGCCCCACCATCAAACCTTTTGGTTTTGGATGAAATGTGAGTTTTGACTTTCAAGAAATGCGCACTCTGAAAAACTTTGTTTCTGAATGCGGGAAAAGTTAATGTTTTTATAAGGCCTATATCTAAAGCTCCTGAAGGAGCACATGGCTACCTTTGGGATATATGATATGGAACCACTCACCATCATACATATTTCATTTGGGAGCAGCTAGTGTATTCTCTCTTCAAGATATGCTCTTTTTCACCATCTATGAAACAGAGTGCCAAAGCTTGAAATCGTCATTTTGGGGATTTCACAAGCTCTGAATGCGGTTTCTGGCAAATGGGCATACACCTGATAGATTTTCGCCCCACCATCAAACCTTTTGGTTTTGGATGAAATGTGAGTTTTGACTTTCAAGAAATGCGCACTCTGAAAAACTTTGTTTCTGAATGCGGGAAAAGTTAAAGTTTTTATAAGGCCTATATCTAAAGCTCCTAAAGGAGCACATGGCTACCTTTGGGATATATGATATGGAACCACTCACCATCATACATATTTCATTTGGGAGCAGTTAGTCTATTCTCTCTTCAAGATATGCTCTTTTTCACCAACTATGAAACTTAGAGTGCCAAAGCTTGAAATCGTCATTTTGGGGATTTCACAAGCTCTGAATGCGGTTTCTGGCAAATGGGCATACACCTGATAGATTTTCGCCCCACCATCAAACCTTTTGGTTTTGGATGAAATGCGAGTTTTGACTTTCAAGAAATGTGCACTCTGAAAAACTTTGTTTCTGAATGCGGGAAAAGTTTAAATTTTCATAAGGCCTATGTCTAAAGATCCTGAAGGAGCACATGGCTACCTTTGGGATATATGATATGGAACCACTCACCATCATACATATTTCATTTGGGGGCAGCTAGTGTATTCTCTCTTCAAGATATGCTCTTTTTCACCAACTATGAAACTTAGAGTGCCTAAGCTTGAAATCGTCATTTTGGGGATTTCACAAGCTCTGAATGCGGTTTCTGGAAAATGGGCATACACCTGATAGATTTTCGCCCCACCATCAAACCTTTTGGTTTTGGATGAAATGTGAGTTTTGACTTTCAAGAAATGCGCACTCTGAAAAACTTTGTTTCTGAATGCGGGAAAAGTTAATGTTTTTATAAGGCCTATATCTAAAGCTCCTGAAGGAGCACATGGCTACCTTTGGGATATATGATATGGATCCACTCACCATCATACATATTTCATTTGGGAGCAGCTAGTGTATTCTCTCTTCAAGATATGCTCTTTTTCACCAACTATGAAACTTAGAGTGCCAAAGCTTGAAATCGTCATTTTGGGGATTTCACAAGCTCTGAATGCGGTTTCTGGCAAATGGGCATACACCTGATAGATTTTCGCCCCACCATCAAACCTTTTGGTTTTGGATGAAATGTGAGTTTTGACTTTCAAGAAATGCGCAATCTGAAAAACTTTGTTTCTGAATGCGGGAAAAGTTAAAGTTGTTATAAGGCCTATATCTAAAGCTCCTAAAGGAGCACATGGCTACCTTTGGGATATATGATATGGAACCACTCACCATCATACATATTTCATTTGGGAGCAGCTAGTGTATTCTCTCTTCAAGATATGCTCTTTTTCACCAACTATGAAACTTAGAGTGCCAAAGCTTGAAATCGTCATTTTGGGGATTTCACAAGCTCTGAATGCGGTTTCTGGCAAATGGGCATACACCTGATAGATTTTCGCCCCACCATCAAACCTTTTGGTTTTGGATTAAATGCGAGTTTTGACTTTCAAGAAATGCGCAATCTGAAAAACTTTGTTTCTGAATGCGGGAAAAGTTAAAGTTTTTATAAGGCCTATATCTAAAGCTCCTAAAGGAGCACATGGCTACCTTTGGGATATATGATATGGAACCACTCACCATCATACATATTTCATTTGGGAGCAGCTAGTGTATTCTCTCTTCAAGATATGCTCTTTTTCACCAACTATGAAACTTAGAGTGCCAAAGCTTGAAATCGTCATTTTGGGGATTTCACAAGCTCTGAATGCGGTTTCTGGCAAATGGGCATACACCTGATAGATTTTCGCCCCACCATCAAACCTTTTGGTTTTGGATTAAATGCGAGTTTTGACTTTCAAGAAATGCGCACTCTGACAAACTTTGTTTCTGAATGCGGGAAAAGTTAAAGTTTTTATAAGGCCTATATCTAAAGCTCCTGAAGGAGCACATGGCTACCTTTGGGATATATGATATGGAACCACTCACCATCATACATATTTCATTTGGGAGCAGCTAGTGTATTCTCTCTTCAAGATATGCTCTTTTTCACCAACTATGAAACAGAGTGCCAAAGCTTGAAATCGTCATTTTGGGGATTTCACAAGCTCTGAATGCAGTTTCTGGCAAATGGGCATACACCTGATAGATTTTCGCCCCACCATCAAACCTTTTGGTTTTGGATGAAATGCGAGTTTTGACTTTCAAGAAATGCGCACTCTGACAAACTTTGTTTCTGAATGCGGGAAAAGTTAAAGTTTTTATAAGGCCTATATCTAAAGCTCCTGAAGGAGCACATGGCTACCTTTGGGATATATGATATGGAACCACTCACCATCATACATATTTCATTTGGGAGCAGCTAGTGTATTCTCTCTTCAAGATATGCTCTTTTTCACCAACTATGAAACAGAGTGCGAAAGCTTGAAATCGTCATTTTGGGGATTTCACAAGCTCTGAATGCGGTTTCTGGCAAATGGGCATACACCTGATAGATTTTCGCCCCACCATCAAACCTTTTGGTTTTGGATGAAATGTGAGTTTTGACTTTCAAGAAATGCGCACTCTGAAAAACTTTGTTTCTGAATGCGGGAAAAGTTAAAGTTTTTATAAGGCCTATATCTAAAGCTCCTAAAGGAGCACATGGCTACCTTTGGGATATATGATATGGAACCACTCACCATCATACATATTTCATTTGGGAGCAGTTAGTCTATTCTCTCTTCAAGATATGCTCTTTTCACCAACTATGAAACTTAGAGTGCCAAAGCTTGAAATCGTCATTTTGGGGATTTCACAAGCTCTGAATGCGGTTTCTGGCAAATGGGCATACACCTGATAGATTTTCGCCCCACCATCAAACCTTTTGGTTTTGGATGAAATGCGAGTTTTGACTTTCAAGAAATGCGCACTCTGACAAACTTTGTTTCTGAATGCGGGAAAAGTTAAAATTTTCATAAGGCCTATGTCTAAAGCTCCTGAAGGAGCACATGGCTACCTTTGGGATATATGATATGGAACCACTCACCATCATACATATTTCATTTGGGAGCAGCTAGTGTATTCTCTCTTCAAGATATGCTCTTTTTCACCAACTATGAAACTTAGAGTGCCAAAGCTTGAAATCGTCATTTTGGGGATTTCACAAGCTCTGAATGCGGTTTCTGGAAAATGGGCATACACCTGATAGATTTTCGCCCCACCATCAAACCTTTTGGTTTTGGATGAAATGTGAGTTTTGACTTTCAAGAAATGCGCACTCTGAAAAACTTTGTTTCTGAATGCGGGAAAAGTTAATGTTTTTATAAAACCTATATCTAAAGCTCCTGAAGGAGCACATGGCTACCTTTGGGATATATGATATGGAACCACTCACCATCATACATATTTCATTTGGGAGCAGCTAGTGTATTCTCTCTTCAAGATATGCTCTTTTTCACCAACTATGAAACTTAGAGTGCCAAAGCTTGAAATCGTCATTTTGGGGATTTCACAAGCTCTGAATGCGGTTTCTGGCAAATGGGCATACACCTGATAGATTTTCGCCCCACCATCAAACCTTTTGGTTTTGGATGAAATGTGAGTTTTGACTTTCAAGAAATGCGCAATCTGAAAAACTTTGTTTCTGAATGCGGGAAAAGTTAAAGTTTTTATAAGGCCTATATCTAAAGCTCCAGAAGGAGCACATGGCTACCTTTGGGATATATGATATGGAACCACTCACCATCATACATATTTCATTTGGGAGCAGCTAGTGTATTCTCTCTTCAAGATATGCTCTTTTTCACCAACTATGAAACTTAGAGTGCCAAAGCTTGAAATCGTCATTTTGGGGATTTCACAAGCTCTGAATGCGGTTTCTGGAAAATGGGCATACACCTGATAGATTTTCGCCCCACCATCAAACCTTTTGGTTTTGGATGAAATGTGAGTTTTGACTTTCAAGAAATGCGCACTCTCAAAAACTTTGTTTCTGAATGCGGGAAAAGTTAATGTTTTTATAAGGCCTATATCTAAAGCTCCTGAAGGAGCACATGGCTACCTTTGGGATATATGATATGGAACCACTCACCATCAAACATATTTCATTTGGGTGCAGCTAGTGTATTCTCTCTTCAAGATATGCTCTTTTTCACCAACTATGAAACTTAGAGTGCCAAAGCTTGAAATCGTCATTTTGGGGATTTCACAAGCTCTGAATGCGGTTTCTGGCAAATGGGCATACACCTGATAGATTTTCGCCCCACCATCAAACCTTTTGGTTTTGGATGAAATGTGAGTTTTGACTTTCAAGAAATGCGCAATCTGAAAAACTTTGTTTCTGAATGCGGGAAAAGTTAAAGTTGTTATAAGGCCTATATCTAAAGCTCCTAAAGGAGCACATGGCTACCTTTGGGATATATGATATGGAACCACTCACCATCATACATATTTCATTTGGGAGCAGCTAGTGTATTCTCTCTTCAAGATATGCTCTTTTTCACCAACTATGAAACTTAGAGTGCCAAAGCTTGAAATCGTCATTTTGGGGATTTCACAAGCTCTGAATGCGGTTTCTGGCAAATGGGCATACACCTGATAGATTTTCGCCCCACCATCAAACCTTTTGGTTTTGGATTAAATGCGAGTTTTGACTTTCAAGAAATGCGCAATCTGAAAAACTTTGTTTCTGAATGCGGGAAAAGTTAAAGTTTTTATAAGGCCTATATCTAAAGCTCCTAAAGGAGCACATGGCTACCTTTGGGATATATGATATGGAACCACTCACCATCATACATATTTCATTTGGGAGCAGCTAGTGTATTCTCTCTTCAAGATATGCTCTTTTTCACCAACTATGAAACTTAGAGTGCCAAAGCTTGAAATCGTCATTTTGGGGATTTCACAAGCTCTGAATGCGGTTTCTGGCAAATGGGCATACACCTGATAGATTTTCGCCCCACCATCAAACCTTTTGGTTTTGGATTAAATGCGAGTTTTGACTTTCAAGAAATGCGCACTCTGACAAACTTTGTTTCTGAATGCGGGAAAAGTTAAAGTTTTTATAAGGCCTATATCTAAAGCTCCTGAAGGAGCACATGGCTACCTTTGGGATATATGATATGGAACCACTCACCATCATACATATTTCATTTGGGAGCAGCTAGTGTATTCTCTCTTCAAGATATGCTCTTTTTCACCAACTATGAAACAGAGTGCCAAAGCTTGAAATCGTCATTTTGGGGATTTCACAAGCTCTGAATGCAGTTTCTGGCAAATGGGCATACACCTGATAGATTTTCGCCCCACCATCAAACCTTTTGGTTTTGGATGAAATGCGAGTTTTGACTTTCAAGAAATGCGCACTCTGACAAACTTTGTTTCTGAATGCGGGAAAAGTTAAAGTTTTTATAAGGCCTATATCTAAAGCTCCTGAAGGAGCACATGGCTACCTTTGGGATATATGATATGGAACCACTCACCATCATACATATTTCATTTGGGAGCAGCTAGTGTATTCTCTCTTCAAGATATGCTCTTTTTCACCAACTATGAAACAGAGTGCGAAAGCTTGAAATCGTCATTTTGGGGATTTCACAAGCTCTGAATGCGGTTTCTGGCAAATGGGCATACACCTGATAGATTTTCGCCCCACCATCAAACCTTTTGGTTTTGGATGAAATGTGAGTTTTGACTTTCAAGAAATGCGCACTCTGAAAAACTTTGTTTCTGAATGCGGGAAAAGTTAAAGTTTTTATAAGGCCTATATCTAAAGCTCCTAAAGGAGCACATGGCTACCTTTGGGATATATGATATGGAACCACTCACCATCATACATATTTCATTTGGGAGCAGTTAGTCTATTCTCTCTTCAAGATATGCTCTTTTCACCAACTATGAAACTTAGAGTGCCAAAGCTTGAAATCGTCATTTTGGGGATTTCACAAGCTCTGAATGCGGTTTCTGGCAAATGGGCATACACCTGATAGATTTTCGCCCCACCATCAAACCTTTTGGTTTTGGATGAAATGCGAGTTTTGACTTTCAAGAAATGCGCACTCTGACAAACTTTGTTTCTGAATGCGGGAAAAGTTAAAATTTTCATAAGGCCTATGTCTAAAGCTCCTGAAGGAGCACATGGCTACCTTTGGGATATATGATATGGAACCACTCACCATCATACATATTTCATTTGGGAGCAGCTAGTGTATTCTCTCTTCAAGATATGCTCTTTTTCACCAACTATGAAACTTAGAGTGCCAAAGCTTGAAATCGTCATTTTGGGGATTTCACAAGCTCTGAATGCGGTTTCTGGAAAATGGGCATACACCTGATAGATTTTCGCCCCACCATCAAACCTTTTGGTTTTGGATGAAATGTGAGTTTTGACTTTCAAGAAATGCGCACTCTGAAAAACTTTGTTTCTGAATGCGGGAAAAGTTAATGTTTTTATAAAACCTATATCTAAAGCTCCTGAAGGAGCACATGGCTACCTTTGGGATATATGATATGGAACCACTCACCATCATACATATTTCATTTGGGAGCAGCTAGTGTATTCTCTCTTCAAGATATGCTCTTTTTCACCAACTATGAAACTTAGAGTGCCAAAGCTTGAAATCGTCATTTTGGGGATTTCACAAGCTCTGAATGCGGTTTCTGGCAAATGGGCATACACCTGATAGATTTTCGCCCCACCATCAAACCTTTTGGTTTTGGATGAAATGTGAGTTTTGACTTTCAAGAAATGCGCAATCTGAAAAACTTTGTTTCTGAATGCGGGAAAAGTTAAAGTTTTTATAAGGCCTATATCTAAAGCTCCAGAAGGAGCACATGGCTACCTTTGGGATATATGATATGGAAACACTCACCATCATACATATTTCATTTGGGAGCAGCTAGTGTATTCTCTCTTCAAGATATGCTCTTTTTCACCAACTATGAAACTTAGAGTGCCAAAGCTTGAAATCGTCATTTTGGGGATTTCACAAGCTCTGAATGCGGTTTCTGGAAAATGGGCATACACCTGATAGATTTTCGCCCCACCATCAAACCTTTTGGTTTTGGATGAAATGTGAGTTTTGACTTTCAAGAAATGCGCACTCTCAAAAACTTTGTTTCTGAATGCGGGAAAAGTTAATGTTTTTATAAGGCCTATATCTAAAGCTCCTGAAGGAGCACATGGCTACCTTTGGGATATATGATATGGAACCACTCACCATCAAACATATTTCATTTGGGTGCAGCTAGTGTATTCTCTCTTCAAGATATGCTCTTTTTCACCAACTATGAAACTTAGAGTGCCAAAGCTTGAAATCGTCATTTTGGGGATTTCACAAGCTCTGAATGCGGTTTCTGGCAAATGGGCATACACCTGATAGATTTTCGCCCCACCATCAAACCTTTTGGTTTTGGATGAAATGTGAGTTTTGACTTTCAAGAAATGCGCACTCTGAAAAACTTTGTTTCTGAATGCGGGAAAAGTTAAAGTTTTTATAAGGCCTATATCTAAAGCTCCTAAAGGAGCACATGGCTACCTTTGGGATATATGATATGGAACCACTCACCATCATACATATTTCATTTGGGAGCAGTTAGTCTATTCTCTCTTCAAGATATGCTCTTTTTCACCAACTATGAAACTTAGAGTGCCAAAGCTTGAAATCGTCATTTTGGGGATTTCACAAGCTCTGAATGCGGTTTCTGGCAAATGGGCATACACCTGATAGATTTTCGCCCCACCATCAAACCTTTTGGTTTTGGATGAAATGCGAGTTTTGACTTTCAAGAAATGCGCACTCTGAAAAACTTTGTTTCTGAATGCGGGAAAAGTTAAAATTTTCATAAGGCCTATGTCTAAAGCTCCTGAAGGAGCACATGGCTACCTTTGGGATATATGATATGGAACCACTCACCATCATACATATTTCATTTGGGAGCAGCTAGTGTATTCTCTCTTCAAGATATGCTCTTTTTCACCAACTATGAAACTTAGAGTGCCTAAGCTTGAAATCGTCATTTTGGGGATTTCACAAGCTCTGAATGCGGTTTCTGGAAAATGGGCATACACCTGATAGATTTTCGCCCCACCATCAAACCTTTTGGTTTTGGATGAAATGTGAGTTTTGACTTTCAAGAAATGCGCACTCTGAAAAACTTTGTTTCTGAATGCGGGAAAAGTTAATGTTTTTATAAGGCCTATATCTAAAGCTCCTGAAGGAGCACATGGCTACCTTTGGGATATATGATATGGAACCACTCACCATCATACATATTTCATTTAAGAGCAGCTAGTGTATTCTCTCTTCAAGATATGCTCTTTTTCACCAACTATGAAACTTAGAGTGCCAAAGCTTGAAATCGTCATTTTGGGGATTTCACAAGCTCTGAATGCGGTTTCTGGCAAATGGGCATACACCTGATAGATTTTCGCCCCACCATCAAACCTTTTGGTTTTGGATGAAATGTGAGTTTTGACTTTCAAGAAATGCGCACTCTGAAAAACTTTGTTTCTGAATGCGGGAAAAGTTAATGTTTTTATAAGGCCTATATCTAAAGCTCCTGAAGGAGCACATGGCTACCTTTGGGATATATGATATGGAACCACTCACCATCATACATATTTCATTTGGGAGCAGCTAGTGTATTCTCTCTTCAAGATATGCTCTTTTTCACCAACTATGAAACTTAGAGTGCCAAAGCTTGAAATCGTCATTTTGGGGATTTCACAAGCTCTGAATGCGGTTTCTGGCAAATGGGCATACACCTGATAGATTTTCGCCCCACCATCAAACCTTTTGGTTTTGGATGAAATGTGAGTTTTGACTTTCAAGAAATGCGCACTCTGAAAAACTTTGTTTCTGAATGCGGGAAAAGTTAATGTTTTTATAAGGCCTATATCTAAAGCTCCAGAAGGAGCACATGGCTACCTTTGGGATATATGATATGGAACCACTCACCATCATACATATTTCATTTGGGAGCAGCTAGTGTATTCTCTCTTCAAGATATGCTCTTTTTCACCAACTATGAAACTTAGAGTGCCAAAGCTTGAAATCGTCATTTTGGGGATTTCACAAGCTCTGAATGCGGTTTCTGGAAAATGGGCATACACCTGATAGATTTTCGCCCCACCATCAAACCTTTTGGTTTTGGATGAAATGTGAGTTTTGACTTTCAAGAAATGCGCACTCTCAAAAACTTTGTTTCTGAATGCGGGAAAAGTTAATGTTTTTATAAGGCCTATAT
>NC_083773.1:47138733-47186233 GCF_963514075.1 Conger conger | reverse complement strand
TCCTTGAAAGAAATAGTTGAGTGACTCCTATTCTTTTGGTAAAAGAAAGTGTTGAAAGGGACGGTGTTGTGACTGAACCACTGAGTGATCTGTATTCACAAAACATTAGGGAGGACCCACGTGATAGGATGCTGCGGTGTCAGTGTCAGTGTCAGGTTGGACATTTTTTACCCATGTAAGATGCAGGAGCATCACCACTATAGTGGGAATTGCCACATTGGGCATTTTGAAGTTGGGTTGGACTTCCGTAAGAGGACACGATTGTGTGTTATATGTGTATATATGTATTGTATAAGTGCCAGGTTGGGCATTTTTGAATAGCCTGCTGTTAGCGAGTGCTGACGTCGTTGTGGTGGTTGGATGCTTTCGAGCACCACAAAGAAAAGAAAAGAAAAGATTGGAACCTTTTGCCACTTTGGAAAAAGGAGAGTCTGCTTTAGTGGACTGTATGTTGTGGGAAACTGGGCTGTGGGCCAAACTCGTGTGCGTTGTTGAAAACCTTGGCTGAAATGCGATTGAATGCGTGAAAGTGCAATGATTGTATGTTCCAGCTGATATTGTGTCTTGGGTTGTGGCAGAACTCAAACTCTGAATATGGGAAACAGATACAGGACCTAACTACAGAACTGACCGAATGTTGTCATAAGATAAAACAACATCAGGATGTGAAACGGAGACGTGTAACCGCCCCACCTGTGGCTACAGAAACTATTCCACCCATCAGAGAAACAAGCTACAGAAACTATTCCACCCATCAGAGAAACAAGCTACAGAAACTATTCCACCCATCAGAGAAACAAGCTACAGAAACTATTCCACCCATCAGAGAAACAAGCTACAGAAACTATTCCACCCATCAGAGAAACAAGCTACAGAAACTATTCCACCCATCAGAGAAACAATTAAAGAATTAAAAGATAAAGGGATCATTGTAGAAACTTGGTCAAGATGTAATTCTCCCATTTGGCAAGTTAAGAAGAGTGATCAGACGTGCCTGACTGTAGATTATCGAAACATTAATTCACATGCTGACAACGGTGTGAAATGTAATCCACGGAAAGCACAGGATATTGATGTTATTGTACCTCATGCCGTCCTTGCTATTTTTGTCTGGAAAAAAATCTTCCGCAGTGCATGTAGCTCAGTGGACACGATGGGAGACAAGTCTGCTGATGCCATCAGTACATCTGAGGCGAACCTCCTCTCTTAATCCAGCTATACTATTTCCAGATCCAGATGAAGGACAGCGTCATAGCTGTTGCATTTAACAGGATTCAACTGATATTTCACAGGCAAAAGAAACTCCTATAAATGGCGCACTGAATCTGTTGATGGCTCATCTTTTTACATAGATGGAAAGAAACCTACTGCTTTTGGGCAGTGTATACACAGTTTTGGGCAGTGTATACGCAGTTGGGTGAAGTAGTAAGACATGGGTAGCTGCCAGGCCGGTCTGCTCAAGTTGCTAAATTGTATGCTTAAGCTGCAGCCTGTGAAGCAATGATTGGCTTTGATGTAAATATTTACACAGATTATCGATACGCGTTTAGCGTTGTGCACGATTATCTGAGTTTGTGGGTAAATAGGGGACACCTGACTAGCGCCGGATTCCCAATACAAAATAGGGGGGCGGGGGTTGGTTGTGAATAAACTACGAGGCAATACAAAAACCAAGACAGGCAGTGTACAAAGTGAAGGCCCACACCAAGGGCACTGATCCTCATACAGGGTAACAGGACAGCTGGCGAGTGTGCAATGGTTGCAGCCAGTGAAAAGCCTCTGTAGCAGCTTTGCAAGCAAGAAGTTTTCTTTGAACTAGAACAACTGCAGCATGCAGCTCCTAGAGCTGAGAAATGCTTGTGGGTGGAGAATGGTGGGAAATTGGGGAAAGACAACATTTGGAGAGGCCCTGAAAATGTTCATGTTTTACCCAAACGCTTAATGGGAACTAAGATTCATTTCTACCACTCACTAAGTCACAATTGCAGATTGACTTTATTGGCCCCTTACCTAGCAGTAGAGGGAAGAAACATGTTCTGGTAATTATCAATAATTTCACCAAATGAATAGAAGCTAATGCCACTGCAGCTGAGGTAGCGCAATGACTACTCAGAGATTATTTCAAGATAATGCCCTGTTACACTTACAACTACCAGGGTACACACTTTACTGGGAAAGTAATGAAAAGGGTGTGTCAACAATGGTATAAAACAAGGGCCGCGGGTGGCGTAACAGGCTAAGATGCAGCGGACTTGCGGTTGCAGTTCTCTGCAATTGCAGTTGCACACCGGGGACCGGGGTTCGATTCCCGGAACTGCCAAAAGCCAAGTTTGGCCGGCTCACATGGAGCAGCATAATTGGCTCGCTGCTCCAGAGGGAGGGACTTGGCAGGGTTAGGAGATCGTTGCACAACAAAAAGCACCTTTGGGCCGCTGAGGGACGGGGTGTGGGCGGTGTATCTAACACTAACTCTAAATTGATTAGATGGGGTACAATTGGCTACCAAAATGGGAGAAAAAGGGAAAAATCTGAAAAACAAAAAAACAATGGCTATAAAACAAAGATTCCACTGCCCCTATCACCCTCAGAGCTTGGGGATGGTTCAGAGGGCAAATCGTACATAAAAAAAACTAAATAACTAAGCAATTGTACTCCCTTTCAGGAAAAGACTGGGTGACACAGCTACCAGCAGTACTCCTCTCCATGAGAGCAGGACCGCCTAACCCAGACTCACTTTCATCCTTTGAAATGCTTACAGGTCGAGCCATGAGGACCCCTGTGCATTGGGGGTGGTGAATTACATGTGATGGGTGACGTTTACTTGAATATTGCAGACATTGGTCCCAGTGTGTTTCACAGGATTGCAGAACCAAACCTGACCTGGCGGAGGACACTAGGAAATTAAAATGGCCTAAACCTTTTTAATGGAAGACATGTCCTTAGGGCACAGTCATCCCTGTTGACCCGTCTGGCTCCTGGGAGCCAGTGCTCTCTTGTTCTCTCTTGTTCTCTCTTGATACACAAATGATACACATTTCCGATGTACTGGACCAGAATGTGCACCAACCCAGCAGGCCGCAGCTGGACCTAGAACAGTTTCACAAGCTGCGTAACAACTCGCTGGACAGGACTCAAATACAAATACAACAAGGACATTTCATGAAAATAGTTTGTGTTTGTTTATGAATAAGGATAATGTAATTGTTTGTTTATTTATGAATAAGGATACTGTAATTGTTGTTTGTATGTGAATAGAGGTGCTATAGAGGTGACAAAAAGGACAACTACAAGCTTTGCATGATACTTGAAAGGTGATCACTGTTTTGCTCCATCATTTGCTTGAAAAGGTAAATTAAAAAAGCAATAAAGTTTAGTGGGACAGAACACGCACACAGCGATGGAGGATTGGAGGCACACATTGACCTGGAGATGGCAGCTTTGATAGGTGACCTGCTGGAACCAGGTTGAGTGCGGTCAGCAGGCCTTAAGGAGCGATAGAGCCGGCTCCCTGGGTGGAGGTCGGGGAGGGGTTGCTATCAGTAAGCAGGGCTTGCCATGATGGTGAGACCATCTGGGATGGGGTGCAAATTCCCTTGTCCTGTAACCGTCCTGTGTGCTGTGTATAGTTCCAAGTATATAATCACTGACAATTGCAAGCACAGACTTTTTATAGGACTAGTGCTCTGCTGTTGATGGGTGGGTGCTTTGCACCACTTTAATTGAGTCAGGACAAGCCCTGCCAAATAACATGGGACCTGACCTACAAATACTTTGCCTAAATCTCCTGGAGCAATAACAGTGAGAGCAAATGCTAACCATGCATAACCTTTCCTTCTGCATTAACCTTAGCACTACCACTATCTCCTCTATTCTAGTGGCTCCTGATGTCACCGTTAACAATTCTGTTCCAGCACTTGATAGCCGGGTGATATATTAATTATTACATTTAATAACCTGTTGTGGTTGGGATGCTAACCCACCACCAATACAAAATGGGGGAATATTCCCAACAGACAAAACAAACAAACATGAAATTAATGGCAATAAACTGTGTAGCTCTCATCAACGTAGCAATAAGTACATCTTAGGTACCGTCATCAGGCGTGATGTAACGTGCAAACTCTGGGAAGTACTCCTCAATTTTGGACTTTCCTGCCAAAACCTTCTCTGCAAGCAGGTCCTGTTTGTTGAGGAAGAGGATGACAGAGATGGTGCGCAGCCACCTGTAGGGAGAAAGACACAGGTTCAGTACAGGCCCAAGGAGGCCCTGCTATTTCTAACAGTGGGGAAACCCTGCCTGTCTTTCCACGGTAGACTCAGAGCCAATTTACATCAAAATGCAAAACAAAATGGTTTGCTTCCCTTCCAAACTGACAAGACAGCAAAGTGGAATCATGTCATCCCACAGCTTGCTTTTGGCTATTCATCTTTCAGAAGTTGAGGTCTTATCGGATCATATGAGCTAACTGATGTGGTTTGTATCTACACCGATAACCTTTCTTGGGAGATGCTAGGAGTTTCTGGTTAGTCTATAGACTTTCTATTCCTGTAGAGATGTGCACTGTGCAATCTGATTGGAAAGACCAGTGCCCGGTCGCATAAAACACCTTAAGTGTAATTTCCCCTAAAGGTTTCCCTTAAGTTTTCCTTAAATTTAAGAAAGTTGCACAACAAGTGTCTCTTAAGGCTTTCCTGAAGTGAAATGTAAGAAATCCTCAAAAACACCCTTAAGTATTACAATTTCCCGCAGTAAAATGTAAGGTTAGCTACAGATACGTCTCGGTAAACAAAGGAAAAGCTGACTTATTTTAGCCATTGGAGGAAATTTTTCATGATAGAGAAAATGCTCTAGACTACATGACAGACGAAAAGTTCATTCTTGAATATAGATTTGCAGGTAAATCTATTTACGAGATCGCAAACAACCCGGAAGACGAGCTCGATCACCCAATAGCCTATACCGTGTAGCCTATATATTACAATTTTTAATTGCAAAAATTTTTTTGCTAAAATTTTCAAAGCAGTGCTGGGCCTACAGAGAAGAGAGTGATTATACTAGGCATACTCATTCATTTCATATTTCATAGTTCGGCTACTTCTTAAATGACTCTCACTCTGCTACTCCATCGGCTCAGGTAGTCAACTACTGAGTCCACTCTCTAAACCGCCTGATACCAGCCAGAACCGATGAGTCCTTCCCAAGAATGTATTTGACCATTTTCGTGAACTCTGATAAATCGGCTGAGGGCGGTCCACTTCCTATCAAACAATGTAACTTGCATTAGTTTGGCTTCAGCAGCGCCGTAGAATTGTTGCCGATCATTTGGGCTTCAAACGTTAATACAAAATTTTATTTTTTAACGTTACTTGATCGAATATGGCTTGCTATAGTTATCTATGGGTAGCTAACTAGTTAGCTATTACTTTAGTTCTCACGGGTTTTGCTGGATTCCCTCCTGTAGCTAATTACTCAATTCTTTTTTTCGCACATACGCATATTCTCATATTTTTTAAAACAACCTCCTGAATTGTCTTCACGGCTATATTTCTAGGGTTAATCTAATCTGTTCACAAAAGAAAATATAGCTAGGCTACCATTGGTTAGTGGTTAAAAACGTATTTTATTGTATGGCCTACAGTCAATGATCATAACCGATGAGATAACACATCCATGGTTACGGTCAAATACCAAAGAAAAACGTCTGAGCGTTTGTATGCAACACCCTCAGGTATTTCCCATAGCTACGGGGAAATCAACCCTTAAGTGTCAGAATTAAGGGAAACACTTAAGGTGTTTTATGCAACCGGGCACATGTCTTGGCATCACCTGTTGTTCCAGATGTTCTTGAAGAGGTTGAGAGCCTCCTGCAGGCGGTTGGTCTGATTGTCCTCCCGCACCACCATGTTGTAACTGCTGCTGGCCACCACAAAAATAATGGCTGTCACATCTGTGATAACAGACAGGGTAGAGCAAGGCATCATGGGTAAAAAAATAATGGCCGTCAAATCTGTGATAACCCAGGGTGCTGTCCTTCCCTCAGTGAGTCCTGCCTCTAAGACCTGAGTGAAACTGCAAACGGCAGGTCGGCCTGCAGGTTGAGCTCAGCCAACCACTGACTTCTTCACAGGCATTTAATGTATTTTTATCAAACCTATCTGTAGCTAGTATGTTACTGAGGTAGCTAGTAGCCAATCTGCCACTGTTAGTTCTATAATTTTAAAAGGCTCTACCTTCGAGGGTTCACTGAGAACCTTGGGCTCTGTGATAACAGACAGGGTAGAGCAGGGCATTGTGGGTAAATGGTCCGAGTTCTAACACATCACATGATTAATCTACTTAACTGACACCCATATTCAACGCACAACGCACTACACACTACGCACTACACACTACGCACAACGCACAACGCACTACACACTACACACTACGCACTACACACTACGCACAACGCACTACACACTACGCACAACGCACTACACACTACGCACAACGCACTACTACTACTGTATTGGAATCTAAGGCAGCCTGTAGGCCGGCTAATGACTGGGACCTGTAAGGTTGATGGTTCAAGCCCCTGGTGTAGCCACGATAAGATCCTTGAGCAAGGCCCTTAACCCCGCATTGCTCCAGTAGGGAATATCCCCTGCTTAGTCTATTCAACTGGAAGTGGATAAAAGTGTCAGCTAAATAATTATTTACAATTATTTATTTTATTTAAGATACTGTCTTCTGTTCCTCCTAATTGGCTCAACTGCACCAGTCAAGATCAATTGAGCAAATAAAGGTATTTGAATCCAAAGCAATAACATATTTGACCCAGGTCTGCTCCTAGATATATTGAGCCTGTCTATTATAAGACCCATTGCTCATTACTACTGCAAAGCCAAGGCCTGCATCTCACACTCAAACAGGAAGGGACCGTTTGGGTGTGACAGATTTTGCCACCAAGTGCAAAGGCTTATCATGCACTTATCATGGTGTTGTAGTGTGAGTCAATGACTGCTGCTATCAGGTGTGACAATCACAACCTTCTTCTGTTCTTTTGCAAGTACAAAGCTAAGAGGAGGAACCATGTTAAAACTCATAATAGTCATCTTCTGGTACTGTATCGGTGGCATGGAGAAGCCCTGTAGAAGGATTTTCCATCCATATAATTTCCAGGAGTGAATCTGTAGTTTTGTGAATGCCCTGACCCCACCCCCCCCAAGGATATGCCTCTTGTACCGTATAATTTGTCCATGTTGGTACGATACCTGCTGATCTGAAAGTTCATATATACATATTGCAAGTCCGTAAGTTAACCAGAGGTTCAAATTCAAATTCAAATTCCGTTAAACCCTTCAAACAAGCTGTGGAAAATTGGTATCTTCGAAGCCCGGATCTTAATGACTCGTAACTGTAACTGCGCTGCTGTCTGTGAGTAACTGTTCCTGGGAAAAATTCACCCCATTAATGTTCTAGCAGAGCTGAATAATAATAAATGTGGACATTTGGGAAATCCCAGTGTTTCCTTCAGGTCATTCAGCACAATTTAATTCTTCCCCCATTCCCAACACTTCTGTTTAACATCCTATCCCATTTTTAAACATTCATACTCTTTAATTCTTTAGCGATTAATTCTTGTGTCTCTAAACAAAGAAAATGGTAATAATTGAAATCTATTATGGGCTTGCCTAAATCATAGTTCCACATACAGGCTTTTAAAATTCATTGCGGTGCTAATTTCTAAATATTTTATTTACTAAACTGCTAAACTGGCAGAGGCACTGGGACAATTTATTCTTTGGTCAAACAAGGTTACAGTCTTGTGTATTTTTTTTTGTATATGCTATTTCCAGTTGTAGGAGTGATATAAAATGGCTGAATACAATTTCATCTAACTTGAGGCTCAAAATGATATCATACACAGAAGACAATAATGGTTCTAAGATATTGTGTAGTACGGCTTTAATACTGGGAAAATGCACTGGTCAGAGGAACTCACCATTAAAACATTGGATCCACTTCCTGCGCTCATCTCTCTGACCGCCCACATCAAACATGCTGAAAGGAGAAACAAAGAGAAAAAGTCCAAATTAAAAGCCCTGCAAGCGCAAATCAAGTGTCCACATTCCATTTATCTATAGCTGTGACACTCGTATCATGGTCAGACAGCAATACATCGATGAGCCCACTACGTCTTGGGGAGAAAAGACTGCAATGTTCTTGGGTCAAACTCACTGGAAATTGACTTTGTCCACCTGGAATCTTGTCTCAAATATCCCAGATGTCAGCACTCTGCATCTCAAAAGGTCCTGAGAACGTTCCAGAGAGGGGTGGAGGGTGAGAGATACATGGTTAATTACTGCCCTCTCTCTCCATCGCTCATTAACCTGATTTGTAACCTCACACCTTTACAAAATCTATTCAGTACAATAACAGCTTAAAGAAGTGAAACAAACTCCAAACTGGTGACTTGCATGAACAGACTATGATCAAATGTGACCCGCTCCATCGTAATCAGCTGGTAGTGTCAACGGCCAATTTCACATAAATCAAGGTTCATGTAAAAATTGTAATTAATTTGTCTGTTCTAGGCTTTCATAAACTAATGTAAAAATGAAGCTTTTAAATGCACTGGCAGCTCCTGTAACAATGGAATTAAGTCGCAAAGTGTTGGTACTATCGCGTGTAGCCACATAACTCAATTATAAACAGAAATAAAACTCTTTATTTGCGCACATTTCAATCAACGTCATTGAAAATTGTTGACACATGTAGCTACTCTTTATCTTCCGCACTTACACTTACAATAGTCATGGCAAAGCTATCCATCCATCCATTATCTGAACCTGCTTATCCTGAACAGGGTTGCAGGGGGGCTGGAGCCTATCCCAGCGAAAGGCGAAAGGCAGGAATACACCCTGGACAGGTCGCCAGTCCATCGCAGGGCACACACACCATTCACTCACACACTCATACCTACGGGCAATTTAGACTCTCCAATCAGCCTAACCGGCATGTCTTTGGACTGTGGGAGGAAACCGGAGTACCCAGAGGAAACCCACGCAGACACGGGGAGAACATGCAAACTCTGCACAGAGAGGCCCCGGCTGACGGGGATTCGAACCCGGGACCTCCTTGCTGTGAGGCGGCAGTGCTACCCACTGCACCATCCGTGCCGCCCATGGCAAAGCTATGCAATATGCAAATGTAGTCATTTGAACAATCTAGCTCAGGTTAGATAGCATTTATTGCAAAGCATTTAGTGCAGGGCGGCCTGTAGCGTAGTGGTTAAGGTAAAGGACTGGGACACACAAGGTTGGTGGTTCTAATCCCGAAGTAGCCACAATATGATCCGCACAGCCGTTGGGCCCTTGAGCAAGGTCCTTAACCCCGCATTGCTCCAGGGGAGGATTGTCTCCTGCTTAGTCTAATCAACTGTACGTCGCTCTGGATAAGAGCGTCTGCCAAATGGCAATAATGTAATAATGTAAAAGCATTAGATTTTTTTGTGTATGCCGTAAATACAACATTGTCCCTATAAATGTAATTACATTGTGGAGACTTTGTAGCGACTGAAATGGAATCCTTTAAACTCTCTAATATGGCGTGAATGGTAAATGGTTGCCATTTATATAGCGCCTTTATCCAAAGCGCTGGACCCGCACACACATACACCATGCCATGCAAGGCACCAACCAGCTCGAAGAAAGAAGCTATGTGTTCACCTGCCAATTGATTATTCCCGACATTGGCACTTGTGCATCAAGGAAAATGATTGAAAACAGGTCAAGACCTATTGGTTTATTATTATTTGTTTAAGAGGACATGTTCTGCCTCCTTGATTTTGAGCTCAGGAGCCACCACTGTTTTAAATGCAAAAATGTCAAAGTGAAAGTAACACCAGAGATGTCAAAGTGAAAGTAACACCAGAGATGTCAAAGTGAAAGTAACACCAGAGATGTCAAAGTGAAAGTAACACCAGAGATGTCAAAGTGAAAGTAACACCAGAGATGTCAAAGTGACAGTAACACCAGAGATGTCAAAGTGACAGTAACACCAGAGATGTCAAAGTGACAGTAACACCAGAGATGTCAAAGTGACAGTAACAGAAAGTAACACCAGAGATGTCAAAGTGAAAGTAACACCAGAGATGTCAAAGTGAAAGTAACACCAGAGATGTCAAAGTGAAAGTAACACCAGAGATGTCAAAGTAACAGTAACAGAAAGTAACACCAGAGATGTCAAAGTGAAAGTAACACCAGAGATGTCAAAGTGAAAGTAACACCAGAGATGTCAAAGTGAAAGTAACACCAGAGTTGTGCATTGTTTCGAGGCTAGTCAGCTTGCAGTTGTGGTGCAGTCACACAATCACAACCACAAACAACCAACTTAATGTCTTGGCTTTCATGATTTGCATGTCTTAATGTCAAAAAAATACAAAAAAGGTTTGTAACGTAAGATGGGTACAATGTTTATATCAGTAGAGAGGTAACTTTGGTATTGTTAGAAAGCTCGAATTGTTCATAAAACGCAAAATACTTTTTGGGTCAATACGACAGATTTTGATAGAGCAGGTCACAAATGCAGGTTCTAAAACAAGAATGAGACAGTTCTGGCAGGGCTAGTGTTTATGCCAGTTTTTGTTGGCAAAAATGATCCCGGGTCATTTAGCTGTATCCTGTAGCCAACAGATTAGCCCACAAGAAAACACTCAACACAGGTCCTAGTGACAGTTGCTTTAATTTCGCAAGATCAATCAGGAAATGCAGCAAAAATGTCAATAATTATTGGGCCAAAATAAATAGTTACGACACTGCTCATGGTCGAAGACATGAGTTGAAAAAGAAGGGGTTTACAAGGAAATTCTCATAAAAGCTTCTGCTTTTTAATTGAAGGCCTGTATTCCTTGCTGACAAGTTCAAAAGTCAAAAGTGGGTCACCTGATCTGTGGGAGTGTAGTCACTCTGCTTCACGATGTCAATCTTGTCTAAAAAGCTGAAAAGAAAAGGAAAGGCATGTTTATTTACACTAGCCCAGAGAGACACAGAGCTGAGAGTGAGGAGAGGGTGAAACATCAGCATAGTCATCCCTCTGTAGTTCCGCAGGCCACCAGCAGAGGGTGCAGCATTCCCCCCACAGACTGAAAAAACGGGCAGTGAGTCACCATCGGCTTGCTCAGTCAGAAAATGCTGTGTTCAATGAATCTGCTGTAGAAGGATAAACTGCCTGAGACAGAAGGACAAACCCAAATCCTCACTGCTCACTGCAGGACAGAGTTTCTAACTGCCCACAGACAGCAGCGCAACCGGCCCAACACAAATCTGTGTGCGTATGAAGAACAGAGCAAACCGGTATTGTGATTGAGGCAAGGTTAAGAGGCCGTAGCATTCAGCCTGCAAGGCCACAGTAGGACAACAGTGCGCTGTGTTTACACATGACGCCATTGTGGGTCCTCAGACAAGACCTGGCTAATAGCCACACCATCCATCAAACCCTTTTATGACTAAAGCTAACCAGTGGATCTTCAACACAATCAGGTTATATAATTACTAAAGCTAACCAGTGGATCTTCAACACAATCAGGTTATTGAATTACTAAAGCGAACCAGTGGATCTTCAACACAATCAGGTTATTTCATTACTAAAGCTAACCAGTGGATCTTCAACACAATCAGGTTACTTAATCGCAAATGCAATTTGCAGGGAAGATACACAATAACATACAAACAAGTAATAATGTTTGAAAGAGTTCAGACATCCATCGCCATGAAAGGAACAGACGTGTGCTGCTGTCCTGCCAGCTGCATGTACTGCAGAGGCTGTGAGCTTTTGGGATGACGAGGAATGTGACACGGAAGGGGGAAATGTGACGAGGAGGCTGCAGTGACCAGTGAGCCCGTGTCCAGATCACCCTGCCCCATCCCACCCCACTCACCCTGCCCCATCCTGCCCCACTCACCCTGCCCCATCCTGCCCCATCCTGCCCCACTCACCCTGCCCCATCCTGCCCCACCCCACCCCACTCACCCTGCCCCATCCTGCCCCACCCCGCTCACCCTGCCCCATCCTGCCCCATCCTGCCCCACTCACCCTGCCCCATCCTGCCCCATCCTGCCCCATCCTGCCCCACTCACCCTGCCCCACCCCACCCCACTCACCCTGCCCCATCCTGCCCCACCCTGCCCCATCCTGCCCCACTCACCCTGCCCCATCCTGCCCCACCCCACCCCACTCACCCTGCCCCATCCTGCCCCACCCCACCCCACTCACCCTGCCCCATCCTGCCCCACCCCACTCACCCTGCCCCATCCTGCCCCACCCCACCCCGCTCACCCTGCCCCATCCTGCCCCACCCCACCCCACTCACCCTGCCCCATCCTGCCCCACCCCACCCCACTCACCCTGCCCCATCCTGCCCCACCCCACCCCGCTCACCCTGCCCCATCCTGCCCCACCCCACCCCACTCACCCTGCCCCATCCTGCCCCACTCACCCTGCCCCACTCACCCTGCCCCACTCACCCCACCCCACTCACCCTGCCCCATCCTGCCCCACTCACCCTGCCCCACCCCGCTCACCCTGCCCCATCCTGCCCCACTCACCCTGGCCCATCCTGCCCCATCCTGCCCCACCCCGCTCACCCTGCCCCACCCCACTCACCCTGCCCCACCCGACTCACCCTGCCCCACCCCCAGCTCACCCTGCCCCACCCCCAGCTCACCCTGCCCCACCCCCAGCTCACCCTGCCCCATCCTGCCCCACCCCCACTCACCCAGCCCCACCCCCAGCTCACCCTGCCCCACCCAGCTCACCCTGCCCCACCCCTCGCTCACCCTGCCCCACCCCCAGCTCACCCTGCCCCACCCCCAGCTCACCCTGCCCCACCCCCAGCTCACCCTGCCCCACCCCCAGCTCACCCTGCCCCACCCCCACTCACCCTGCCCCACCCCACTCACCCTGCCCCACCCCACTCACCCTGCCCCACCCCCAGCTCACCCTGCCCCACCCCCACTCACCCTGCCCCACCCCCAGCTCACCCTGCCCCACCCCCACTCACCCTGCCCCACCCCCAGCTCACCCTGCCCCACCCCCAGCTCACCCTGCCCCACCCCACCCCACCCCCAGCTCACCCTGCCCCACCCCGCCCTACCCCACTCACCCTGCCCCACCCCACTCACCCTGCCCCACCCCCAGCTCACCCTGCCCCACCCCACTCACCCTGCCCCACCCCACCCCCAGCTCACCCTGCCCCACCCCGCTCACCCTGCCCCACCCCCAGCTCACCCTGCCGCACCCCACCCCCAGCTCACCCTGCCCCACCCCACTCACCCTGCCCCACCCCCAGCTCACCCTGCCCCACCCCACTCACCCTGCCACACCCCCAGCTCACCCTGCCCCACCCCCAGCTCACCCTGCCCCACCCCACTCACCCTGCCCCACCCCACCCCACCCCCAGCTCACCCTGCCCCACCACCCGCTTACCCTGCCCCACCCCCAGCTCACCCTGCTTTGAGAGGGCTCATATGGCATGCCCACAGTTCACATCCAGGAACACGTCCCAATTATAGAATTTCTTTCCTTTTTATAGAGCCTCTCCAAGAATAGCCTAGCATTCCCTTGTAGCCTATAATACTGCACACTCCCCTAACAGAGTGACCCCAGAGCAGTATGGCTAAGATGATACTCAGCTCATCCTGCCACCAGCGTTCTACACCCAGCATAGATCCCCAGCCCTCTACACCCAACATAGACCCTCAGCCCTCTACACCCAGCATAGACCACCAGCCCTGTACACAGAGCCTTAACAGATACCAGACCATGGGGCCCATCCACACAAAGGAACAGAGCCTTAACAGATACCAGACCATGGGGCCCAGCTACACACTGGAACAGAGCCTTAACAGATACCAGACCATGGGGCCCATTCACACAATGGAACAGAGCCTTAACAGATATCAGAACGTGGGGCCCATCCACACACTGGAACAGAGCCTTAACAGATACCAGACCATGGGGCCCATCCACACAAAGGAACAGAGCCTTACCAGATACCAGACCATGGGGCCCATCCACACAAAGGAACAGAGGCTTAACAGATATCAGACCATGGGGCCCATCCACACAAAGGAACAGAGCCTTAACAGATACCAGACCATGGGGCCCATCCACACAAAGGGACAGAGCCTTAACAGATATCAGACCGTGGGGCCCATCCACACACTGGAACAGAGCCTTAACAGATACCAGACCGTGGGGCCCATCCACACACTGGAACAGAGCCTTAACAGATATCAGACCATCGGGCCCATCCACACACTGGAACAGAGCCTTAGCAGATACCAGACCATGGGGCCCATCCACACAAAGGAACAGAGCCTTAACAGATATCAGACCATGGGGCCCATCTACACACTGGAACAGAGCCTTAACAGACACCAGACCATGGGGCCCATTCACACACTGGAACAGAGCCTGAACTGATACCAGACCATGGGGCCCATCCACACACTGGAACAGAGCCTGAACTGATACCAGACAATGGGGCCCATCCACACACTGGAACAGAGCCTTAGCAGATACCATACCATGGGGCCCATCCACACACTGGAACAGAGCCTTAGCAGATACCAGACCATGGGGCCCATCCACACAAAGGAACAGAGCCTTAACAGATACCAGACCATGGGGCCCATCCACACAAAGGAACAGAGCCTTACCAGATACCAGACCATGGGGCCCAGCTACACACTGGAACAGAGCCTTAACAGATACCAGACCATGGGGCCCATTCACACAATGGAAAAGAGCCTAAACAGATATCAGAACGTGGGGCCCATCCACACACTGGAACAGAGCCTTAACAGATACCAGACCATGGGGCCCATCCACACACTGGAACAGAGGCTTAACAGATATCAGACCATGGGGCCCATTCACACAAAGGAACAGAGGCTTAACAGATAACAGACCATGGGGCCCATCCACACAAAGGGACAGAGCCTTAACAGATATCAGACCGTGGGGCCCATCCACACACTGGAACAGAGCCTTAACAGATACCAGACCGTGGGGCCCATCCACACACTGGAACAGAGCCTTAACAGATACCAGACCGTGGGGCCCATCCACACACTGGAACAGAGGCTTAAGAGATATCAGACCATGGGGCCCGTCCACACAAAGGAACAGAGCCTTAACAGATATCAGACCGTAGGGCCCATCCACACACTGGAACAGAGCCTTAACAGATACCAGACCATGGGGCCCATCCACACACTGGAACAGAGGCTTAACAGATATCAGACCATGGGGCCCATCCACACAAAGGAACAGAGCCTTACCAGATATCAGACCGTAGGGCCCATCCACACACTGGAACAGAGCCTTAGCAGATACCAGACCATGGGGCCCATCCACACACTGGAACAGAGCCTTAACAGATACCAGACAATGGGGCCCATCCACACACTGGAACAGAGCCTTAGCAGATACCAGACCATGGGGCCCATCCACACAAAGGAACAGAGCCTTAACAGATACCAGACCATGGGGCCCATCCACACAAAGGAACAGAGCCTTACCAGATACCAGACCATGGGGCCCAGCTACACACTGGAACAGAGCCTTAACAGATACCAGACCATGGGGCCCATTCACACAATGGAACAGAGCCTTAACAGATATCAGAACGTGGGGCCCATCCACACACTGGAACAGAGCCTTAACAGATACCAAACCATGGGGCCCATCCACAAAAAGGAACAGAGCCTTAACAGATACCAGACCATGGGGCCCATCCACACAAAGGAACAGAGCCTTACCAGATACCAGACCATGGGGCCCATCCACACAAAGGAACAGAGCCTTAACAGATACCAGACCATGGGGCCCATCCACACAAAGGAACAGAGCCTTACCAGATACCAGACCATGGGGCCCATCCACACAAAGGAACAGAGCCTTAACAGATACCAGACCATGGGGCCCATCCACACACTGGAACAGAGCCTTAACAGATACCAGACAATGGGGCCCATCCACACACTGGAACAGAGCCTTAGCAGATACCAGACCATGGGGCCCATCCACACAAAGGAACAGAGCCTTAACAGATACCAGACCATGGGGCCCATCCACACAAAGGAACAGAGCCTTACCAGATACCAGACCATGGGGCCCAGCTACACACTGGAACAGAGCCTTAACAGATACCAGACCATGGGGCCCATTCACACAATGGAACAGAGCCTTAACAGATATCAGAACGTGGGGCCCATCCACACACTGGAACAGAGCCTTAACAGATACCAAACCATGGGGCCCATCCACACACTGGAACAGAGGCTTAACAGATATCAGACCATGGGGCCCATCCACACAAAGGAACAGAGGCTTAACAGATATCAGACCATGGGGCCCATCCACACAAAGGAACAGAGCCTTACCAGATACCAGACCATGGGGCCCATCCACACAAAGGAACAGAGCCTTAACAGATACCAGACCATGGGGCCCATCCACACAAAGGAACAGAGAATTAACAGATATCAGACCGTGGGGCCCATCCACACACTGGAACAGAGCCTTAACAGATACCAGACAATGGGGCCCATCCACACACTGGAACAGAGCCTTAACAGATACCAGACAATGGGGCCCATCCACACACTGGAACAGAGCCTTAACAGATACCAGACCGTGGGGCCCATCCACACAAAGGAACAGAGGCTTAACAGATATCAGACCATGGGGCCCATCCACACAAAGGAACAGAGCCTTAACAGATACCAGACCATGGGGCCCATCCACACAAAGGGACAGAGCCTTAACAGATATCAGACCGTGGGGCCCATCCACACACTGGAACAGAGCCTTAACAGATACCAGACCGTGGGGCCCATCCACACACTGGAACAGAGGCTTAACAGATATCAGACCATGGGGCCCATCCACACACTGGAACAGAGCCTGAACTGATACCAGACAATGGGGCCCATCCACACACTGGAACAGAGCCTTAGCAGATACCATACCATGGGGCCCATCCACACACTGGAACAGAGCCTTAGCAGATACCAGACCATAAGGCCCATCCACACAAAGGAACAGAGCCTTAACAGATACCAGACCATGGGGCCCATCCACACAAAGGAACAGAGCCTTACCAGATACCAGACCATGGGGCCCAGCTACACACTGGAACAGAGCCTTAACAGATACCAGACCATGGGGCCCATTCACACAATGGAACAGAGCCTAAACAGATATCAGAACGTGGGGCCCATCCACACACTGGAACAGAGCCTTAACAGATACCAGACCATGGGGCCCATCCACACACTGGAACAGAGGCTTAACAGATATCAGACCATGGGGCCCATTCACACAAAGGAACAGAGGCTTAACAGATATCAGACCATGGGGCCCATCCACACAAAGGGACAGAGCCTTAACAGATATCAGACCGTGGGGCCCATCCACACACTGGAACAGAGCCTTAACAGATACCAGACCGTGGGGCCCATCCACACACTGGAACAGAGCCTTAACAGATACCAGACCGTGGGGCCCATCCACACACTGGAACAGAGGCTTAACAGATATCAGACCGTGGGGCCCGTCCACACAAAGGAACAGAGCCTTAACAGATATCAGACCGTAGGGCCCATCCACACACTGGAACAGAGCCTTAACAGATACCAGACCATGGGGCCCATCCACACACTGGAACAGAGGCTTAACAGATATCAGACCATGGGGCCCATCCACACAAAGGAACAGAGCCTTACCAGATATCAGACCGTAGGGCCCATCCACACACTGGAACAGAGCCTTAGCAGATACCAGACCATGGGGCCCATCCACACACTGGAACAGAGGCTTAACAGATACCAGACCATGGGGCCCATCCACAAAAAGGAACAGAGCCTTAACAGATACCAGACCATGGGGCCCATCCACACAAAGGAACAGAGCCTTACCAGATACCAGACCATGGGGCCCATCCACACAAAGGAACAGAGCCTTAACAGATACCAGACCATGGGGCCGATCCACACACTGGAACAGAGCCTTAACAGATACCAGACAATGGGGCCCATCCACACACTGGAACAGAGCCTTAGCAGATACCAGACAATGGGGCCCATCCACACAAAGGAACAGAGCCTTAACAGATACCAGACCATGGGGCCCATCCACACAAAGGAACAGAGCCTTACCAGATACCAGACCATGGGGCCCAGCTAAACACTGGAACAGAGCCTTAACAGATACCAGACCATGGGGCCCATTCACACAATGGAACAGAGCCTTAACAGATATCAGAACGTGGGGCCCATCCACACACTGGAACAGAGCCTTAACAGATACCAAACCATGGGGCCCATCCACACACTGGAACAGAGGCTTAACAGATATCAGACCATGGGGCCCATCCACACAAAGGAACAGAGGCTTAACAGATATCAGACCATGGGGCCCATCCACACAAAGGAACAGAGCCTTACCAGATACCAGACCATGGGGCCCATCCACACAAAGGAACAGAGCCTTAACAGATACCAGACCATGGGGCCCATCCACACAAAGGAACAGAGAATTAACAGATATCAGACCGTGGGGCCCATCCACACACTGGAACAGAGCCTTAACAGATACCAGACAATGGGGCCCATCCACACACTGGAACAGAGCCTTAACAGATACCAGACAATGGGGCCCATCCACACACTGGAACAGAGGCTTAACAGATACCAGACCATGGGGCCCATCCACAAAAAGGAACAGAGCCTTAACAGATACCAGACCATGGGGCCCATCCACACAAAGGAACAGAGCCTTAACAGATACCAGACCATGGGGCCCATCCACACAAAGGGACAGAGCCTTAACAGATATCAGACCATGGGGCCCATCCACACACTGGAACAGAGCCTTAACAGATACCAGACCGTGGGGCCCATCCACACACTGGAACAGAGGCTTAACAGATATCAGACCATGGGGCCCATCCACACACTGGAACAGAGCCTGAACTGATACCAGACAATGGGGCCCATCCACACACTGGAACAGAGCCTTAGCAGATACCATACCATGGGGCCCATCCACACACTGGAACAGAGCCTTAGCAGATACCAGACCATAAGGCCCATCCACACAAAGGAACAGAGCCTTAACAGATACCAGACCATGGGGCCCATCCACACAAAGGAACAGAGCCTTACCAGATACCAGACCATGGGGCCCAGCTACACACTGGAACAGAGCCTTAACAGATACCAGACCATGGGGCCCATTCACACAATGGAACAGAGCCTAAACAGATATCAGAACGTGGGGCCCATCCACACACTGGAACAGAGCCTTAACAGATACCAGACCATGGGGCCCATCCACACACTGGAACAGAGGCTTAACAGATATCAGACCATGGGGCCCATTCACACAAAGGAACAGAGGCTTAACAGATATCAGACCATGGGGCCCATCCACACAAAGGGACAGAGCCTTAACAGATATCAGACCGTGGGGCCCATCCACACACTGGAACAGAGCCTTAACAGATACCAGACCGTGGGGCCCATCCACACACTGGAACAGAGCCTTAACAGATACCAGACCGTGGGGCCCATCCACACACTGGAACAGAGGCTTAACAGATATCAGACCATGGGGCCCGTCCACACAAAGGAACAGAGCCTTAACAGATATCAGACCGTAGGGCCCATCCACACACTGGAACAGAGCCTTAACAGATACCAGACCATGGGGCCCATCCACACACTGGAACAGAGGCTTAACAGATATCAGACCATGGGGCCCATCCACACAAAGGAACAGAGCCTTACCAGATATCAGACCGTAGGGCCCATCCACACACTGGAACAGAGCCTTAGCAGATACCAGACCATGGGGCCCATCCACACACTGGAAAAGAGGCTTAACAGATACCAGACCATGGGGCCCATCCACAAAAAGGAACAGAGCCTTAACAGATACCAGACCATGGGGCCCATCCACACAAAGGAACAGAGCCTTACCAGATACCAGAGCATGGGGCCCATCCACACAAAGGAACAGAGCCTTAACAGATACCAGACCATGGGGCCGATCCACACACTGGAACAGAGCCTTAACAGATACCAGACAATGGGGCCCATCCACACACTGGAACAGAGCCTTAGCAGATACCAGACAATGGGGCCCATCCACACAAAGGAACAGAGCCTTAACAGATACCAGACCATGGGGCCCATCCACACAAAGGAACAGAGCCTTACCAGATACCAGAGCATGGGGCCCAGCTACACACTGGAACAGAGCCTTAACAGATACGAGACCATGGGGCCCATTCACACAATGGAACAGAGCCTTAACAGATATCAGAACGTGGGGTCCATCCACACACTGGAACAGAGCCTTAACAGATACCAAACCATGGGGCCCATCCACACACTGGAACAGAGGCTTAACAGATATCAGACCATGGGGCCCATCCACACAAAGGAACAGAGGCTTAACAGATATCAGACCATGGGGCCCATCCACACAAAGGAACAGAGCCTTACCAGATACCAGACCATGGGGCCCATCCACACAAAGGAACAGAGCCTTAACAGATACCAGACCATGGGGCCCATCCACACAAAGGAACAGAGAATTAAAAGATATCAGACCGTGGGGCCCATCCACACACTGGAACAGAGCCTTAACAGATACCAGACAATGGGGCCCATCCACACACTGGAACAGAGCCTTAACAGATACCAGACAATGGGGCCCATCCACACACTGGAACAGAGCCTTAACAGATACCAGACCATGGGGCCCATCCACACAAAGGAACAGAGGCTTAACAGATATCAGACCATGGGGCCCATCCACACAAAGGAACAGAGCCTTAACAGATACCAGACCATGGGGCCCATCCACACAAAGGGACAGAGCCTTAACAGATATCAGACCGTGGGGCCCATCCACACACTGGAACAGAGCCTTAACAGATACCAGACCGTGGGGCCCATCCACACACTGGAACAGAGGCTTAACAGATATCAGACCATGGGGCCCGTCCACACAAAGGAACAGAGCCTTAACAGATATCAGACCGTAGGGCCCATCCACACACTGGAACAGAGGCTTAACAGATATCAGACCATGGGGCCCATCCACACAAAGGAACAGAGCCTTAACAGATATCAGACCGTAGGGCCCATCCACACACTGGAACAGAGCCTTAGCAGATACCAGACCATAGGGCCCATCCACACACTGGAACAGAGGCTTAACAGATACCAGACCATGGGGCCCATCCACAAAAAGGAACAGAGCCTTAACAGATACCAGACCATGGGGCCCATCCACACAAAGGAACAGAGCCTTACCAGATACCAGACCATGGGGCCCATCCACACAAAGGAACAGAGCCTTAACAGATACCAGACCATGGGGCCCATCCACACAAAGGAACAGAGAATTAAAAGATACCAGACCGTGGGGCCCATCCACACACTGGAACAGAGCCTTAACAGATACCAGACAATGGGGCCCATCCACACACTGGAACAGAGGCTTAACAGATACCAGACCATGGGGCCCATCCACACAAAAAAACAGAGCCTTAACAGATACTAGACCGTGGGGCCCATCCACACACTGGAACAGAGGCTTAATAGATATCAGACAATGGGGCCCATCCACACACTGGAACAGAGCCTTAACAGATATTAGACCGTGGGGCCACTGGAACAGAGCCTTAGCAGATACCAGACCATGGGGCCCATCCACACACTGGAACAGAGCCTTAACAGATATCAGAACGTGGGGCCCATCCACACACTGGAACAGAGCCTTAGCAGATACCAGACCATGGGGCCCATCCACACAATGGAACAGAGCCTTAACAGATATCAGAACGTGGGGCCAATCCACACACTGGAACAGAGCCTTAACAGATACCAGACCATGGGCCCCATCCACACACTGGAACAGAGGCTTAACAGATATCAGACCATGGGGCCCATCCACACAAAGGAACAGAGCCTTAACAGATATCAGACCGTAGGGCCCATCCACACACTGGAACAGAGCCTTAGCAGATACCAGACCATGGGGCCCAGCTACACACTGGAAAGGAGCCTTAACAGATACTAGACCATGGGGCCCATCCACACAAAGGAACAGAGGCTTAACAGATATCAGACCATGGGGCCCATCCACACAAAGGAACAGAGCCTTAACAGATACCAGACCATGGGGCCCATCCACACAAAGGGACAGAGCCTTAGCAGATACCAGACCATGGGGCCCATCCACACACTGGAACAGAGGCTTAACAGATACCAGACCATGGGGCCCATCCACAAAAAGGAACAGAGCCTTAACAGATACCAGACCATGGGGCCCATCCACACAAAGGAACCGAGCCTTACCAGATACCAGACCATGGGGCCCATCCACACAAAGGAACAGAGCCTTAACAGATACCAGACCATGGGGCCCATCCACACAAAGGAACAGAGAATTAACAGATACCAGACCGTGGGGCCCATCCACACACTGGAACAGAGCCTTAGCAGATACCAGACCATGGGGCCCATCCACACAAAGGAACAGAGCCTTAACAGATACCAGACCATGGGGCCCATCCACACATTGGTACAGAGCCTTAACAGATACCAGACCATGGGGCCCATCCACACACTGGAACAGAGCCTTAACAGATACCAGACCACGGGGCCATCCACACACTGGAGCAGAGCCTTAACAGATACCAGACCATGGGGCCCATCCACACACTGGAACAGAGCCTTAACAGGTACCAGACCATGGGCCCCATCCACACAAAGGAACAGAGCCTTAACAGATACTAGACCGTGGGGCTCATCCACACACTGGAACAGAGCCTTAACAGATATCAGACAATGGGGCCCATCCACACACTGGAACAGAGGCTTAACAGATATCAGACAATGGGGCCCATCCACACAAAGGAACAGAGCCTTAACAGATATCAGACCATGGGGCCCATCCACACAAAGGAACAGAGCCTTAAAAGATATCATACCATGGGGCCCATCCACACACTGGAACAGAGCCTTAACAGATATCAGAACGTGGGGCCCATCCACACACTGGAACAGAGCCTTAACAGATATCAGAACGTGGGGCCCATCCACACACTGGAACAGAGCCTTAACAGATACCAGACCATGGGGCCCATCCACACAAAGCAACAGAGCCTTAACAGATACCAGACCATGGGGCCCATCCACACAAAGGAACAGAGCCTTACCAGATACCAGACCGTGGGGCCCATACACACATTGGAACAGAGCCTTAACAGATACCAGACCATGGGGCCCATCCACACACTGGAACAGAGCCTTAACAGATACCAGACCACGGGGCCATCCACACACTGGAGCAGAGCCTTAACAGATACCAGACCATGGGGCCCATCCACACACTGGAACAGAGCCTTAACAGGTACCAGACCATGGGCCCCATCCACACAAAGGAACAGAGAATTAACAGATACCAGACCGTGGGGCCTATCCACACACTGGAACAGAGCCTTAACAGATACCAGACAATGGGGCCCATCCACAAACTGGAACAGAGGCTTAACAGATACCAGACCATGGGGCCCATCCACACAAAGGAACAGAGCCTTAACAGATATCAGACCGTAGGGCCAATCCACACACTGGAACAGAGCCTTAGCAGATACCAGACCATGGGGCCCATCCACACACTGGAACAGAGCCTTAACAGATACCAGACCATGGGGCCCATTCACACAATGGAACAGAGCCTTAACAGATATCAGAACGTGGGGCCCATCCACACAAAGGAACAGAGCCTCAACAGATACCAGACCATGGGGCCCATCCACACAAAGGGACAGAGCCTTAACAGATATCAGACCGTGGGGCCCATCCACACACTGGAAGAGAGCCTTAACAGATACCAGACCGTGGGGCCCATCCACACACTGGAACAGAGGCTTAACAGATATCAGACCATGGGGCCCGTCCACACAAAGGAACAGAGCCTTAACAGATATCAGACCGTAGGGCCCATCCACACACTGGAACAGAGCCATAACAGATACCAGACCATGGGGCCCATCCACACACTGGAACAGAGGCTTAACAGATATCAGACCATGGGGCCCATCCACACAAAGGAACAGAGCCTTACCAGATATCAGACCGTAGGGCCCATCCACACACTGGAACAGAGCCTTAGCAGATACCAGACCATGGGGCCCATCCACACACTGGAACAGAGGCTTAACAGATACCAGACCATGGGGCCCATCCACAAAAAGGAACAGAGCCTTAACAGATACCAGACCATGGGGCCCATCCACACAAAGGAACAGAGCCTTACCAGATACCAGACCATGGGGCCCATCCACACAAAGGAACAGAGCCTTAACAGATACCAGACCATGGGGCCCATCCACACAAAGGAACAGAGAATTAACAGATACCAGACCGTGGGGCCCATCCACACACTGGAACAGAGCCTTAACAGATACCAGACAATGGGGCCCATCCACACACTGGAACAGAGCCTTAACAGATACCAGACAATGGGGCCCATCCACACACTGGAACAGAGGCTTAACAGATACCAGACCATGGGGCCCATCCACACAAAGGAACAGAGCCTTAACAGATACTAGACCGTGGGGCTCATCCACACACTGGAACAGAGCCTTAACAGATATCAGACAATGGGGCCCATCCACACACTGGAACAGAGCCTTAACAGATACTAGACCGTGGGGCCACTGGAAAAGAGCCTTAGCAGATACCAGACCATGGGGCCCATCCACACACTGGAACAGAGCCTTAACAGATATCAGAACGTGGAGCCCATCCACACACTGGAACAGAGCCTTAGCAGATACCAGACCATGGGGCCCATCCACACAAAGGAACAGAGCCTTAACAGATATCAGAACTTGGGGCCAATCCACACACTGGAACAGAGCCTTAACAGATACCAGACCATGGGCCCCATCCACACACTGGAACAGAGGCTTAACAGATATCAGACCATGGGGCCCATCCACACAAAGGAACAGAGCCTTAACAGATATCAGACCGTAGGGCCCATCCACACACTGGAACAGAGCCTTAACAGATACCAGACCATGGGCCCAATCCACACACTGGAACAGAGGCTTAACAGATATCAGACCATGGGGCCCATCCACACAAAGGAACAGAGCCTTAACAGATATCAGACCGTAGGGCCCATCCACACAAAGGAACAGAGGCTTAACAGATATCAGACCATGGGGCCCATCCACACAAAGGAACAGAGCCTTAACAGATACCAGACCATGGGGCCCATCCACACAAAGGGACAGAGCCTTAGCAGATACCAGACCATGGGGCCCATCCACACACTGGAACAGAGGCTTAACAGATACCAGACCATGGGGCCCATCCACAAAAAGGAACAGAGCCTTAACAGATACCAGACCATGGGGCCCATCCACACAAAGGAACCGAGCCTTACCAGATACCAGACCATGGGGCCCATCCACACAAAGGAACAGAGCCTTAACAGATACCAGACCATGGGGCCCATCCACACAAAGGAACAGAGAATTAACAGATACCAGACCGTGGGGCCCATCCACACACTGGAAAGGAGCCTTAGCAGATACCAGACCATGGGGCCCATCCACACAAAGGAACAGAGCCTTAACAGATACCAGACCATGGGGCCCATCCACACAAAGGAACAGAGCCTTACCAGATACCAGACCATGGGGCCCAGCTACACACTGGAACAGAGCCTTAACAGATACTAGACCATGGGGCCCATTCACACAATGGAACAGAGCCTTAACAGATATCAGAACGTGGGGCCCATCCACACAAAGGAACAGAGCCTTAACAGATACCAGACCATGGGGCCCATCCACACAAAGGGACAGAGCCTTAAAAGATATCAGACCGTGGGGCCCATCCACACACTGGAAGAGAGCCTTAACAGATACCAGACCGTGGGGCCCATCCACACACTGGAACAGAGGCTTAACAGATATCAGACCATGGGGCCCGTCCACACAAAGGAACAGAGCCTTAACAGATATCAGACCGTAGGGCCCATCCACACACTGGAACAGAGCCATAACAGATACCAGACCATGGGGCCCATCCACACACTGGAACAGAGGCTTAACAGATATCAGACCATGGGGCCCATCCACACAAAGGAACAGAGCCTTACCAGATATCAGACCGTAGGGCCCATCCACACACTGGAACAGAGCCTTAGCAGATACCAGACCATGGGGCCCATCCACACACTGGAACAGAGGCTTAACAGATACCAGACCATGGGGCCCATCCACAAAAAGGAACAGAGCCTTAACAGATACCAGACCATGGGGCCCATCCACACAAAGGAACAGAGCCTTACCAGATACCAGACCATGGGGCCCATCCACACAAAGGAACAGAGCCTTAACAGATACCAGACCATGGGGCCCATCCACACAAAGGAACAGAGAATTAACAGACACCAGACCGTGGGGCCCATCCACACACTGGAACAGAGCCTTAACAGATACCAGACAATGGGGCCCATCCACACACTGGAACAGAGCCTTAACAGATACCAGACAATGGGGCCCATCCACACACTGGAACAGAGGCTTAACAGATACCAGACCATGGGGCCCATCCACACAAAGGAACAGAGCCTTAACAGATACTAGACCGTGGGGCTCATCCACACACTGGAACAGAGCCTTAACAGATATCAGACAATGGGGCCCATCCACACACTGGAACAGAGCCTTAACAGATACTAGACCGTGGGGCCACTGGAACAGAGCCTTAGCAGATACCAGACCATGGGGCCCATCCACACACTGGAACAGAGCCTTAACAGATATCAGAACGTGGGGCCCATCCACACACTGGAACAGAGCCTTAGCAGATACCAGACCATGGGGCCCATCCACACAAAGGAACAGAGCCTTAACAGATATCAGAACTTGGGGCCAATCCACACACTGGAACAGAGCCTTAACAGATACCAGACCATGGGCCCCATCCACACACTGGAACAGAGGCTTAACAGATATCAGACCATGGGGCCCATCCACACAAAGGAACAGAGCCTTAACAGATATCAGACCGTAGGGCCCATCCACACACTGGAACAGAGCCTTAGCAGATACCAGACCATGGGGCCCATCCACACACTGGAACAGAGCCTTAACAGATACCAGACCATGGGGCCCATCCACACAAAGGAACAGAGCCTTAAGAGATATCAGACCATGGGGCCCATCTACACACTGGAACAGAGCCTTAACAGACACCAGACCGTGGGGCCCATCCACACACTGGAACAGAGCCTGAACCGATACCAGACCATGGGGCCCATCCACACACTGGAACAGAGCCTTAACAGATACCAGACCATGGGGCCCGTCCACACAAAGGAACAGAGCCTTAGCAGATACCAGACCATGGGGCCCATCCACACAAAGGAACAGAGCCTTAACAGATACCAGACAATGGAGCCCATCCACACAAAGGAACAGAGAATTAACAGATACCAGACCGTGGGGCCCATCCACACACTGGAACAGAGCCTTAACAGATACCAGACAATGGGGCCCATCCACACACTGGAACAGAGGCTTAACAGATACCAGACCATGGGGCCCATCCACACAAAGGAACAGAGCCTTAACAGATACTAGACCGTGGGGCTCATCCACACACTGGAACAGAGCCTTAACAGATATCAGACAATGGGGCCCATCCACACACTGGAACAGAGCCTTAACAGATACTAGACCGTGGGGCCACTGGAACAGAGCCTTAGCAGATACCAGACCATGGGGCCCATCCACACACTGGAACAGAGCCTTAGCAGATACCAGACCATGGGGCCCATCCACACACTGGAACAGAGCCTTAACAGATATCAGAACGTGGGGCCCATCCACACACTGGAACAGAGCCTTAGCAGATACCAGACCATGGGGCCCATCCACACAATGGAACAGAGCCTTAACAGATATCAGAACGTGGGGCCAATCCACACACTGGAACAGAGGCTTAACAGATATCAGACCATGGGGCCCATCCACACAAAGGAACAGAGCCTTAACAGATATCAGACCGTAGGGCCCATCCACACACTGGAACAGAGGCTTAGCAGATACCAGACCATGGGGCCCATCCACACAAAGGAACAGAGCCTTAACAGATACCAGACTGTGGGGCCCATCCACACACTGGAACAGAGCCTTAACAGATATCAGACCATGGGGCCCATCTACACACTGGAACAGAGCCTTAACAGACACCAGACCTTGGGGCCCATCCACACACTGGAACAGAGCCTGAACCGATACCAGACCATGGGGCCCATCCACACACTGGAACAGAGCCTGAACTGATACCAGACCATGGGGCCCATCCACACACTGGAACAGAGCCTTAGCAGATACCAGACCGTGGGGCCCATCCACACACTGGAACAGAGCCTTAACAGATACCAGACAATGGGGCCCATCCACACACTGGAACAGAGGCTTAACAGATACCAGACCATGGGGCCCATCCACACAAAGGAACAGAGCCTTAACAGATACTAGACCGTGGGGCTCATCCGCACACTGGAAAAGAGCCTCAACAGATATCAGACAATGGGGCCCATCCACACACTGGAACAGAGGCTTAACAGATATCAGACCATGGGGCCCATCCACACAAAGGAACAGAGGCTTAACAGATATCAGACCATGGGGCCCATCCACACAAAGGAACAGAGCGTTACCAGATACCAGACCATGGGGCCCAGCTACACACTGGAACAGAGCCTTAACAGATACCAGACCATGGGGCCCATCCACACACTGGAACAGAGCCTTACAGATACCAGACCATGGGGCCCATCCACACAAAGGAACAGAGCCTTACCAGATACCAGACCATGGGGCCCAGCTACACACTGGAACAGAGCCTTAACAGTTACTAGACCATGGGGCCCATCCACACAAAGGAACAGAGGCTTAACAGATATCAGACCATGGGGCCCATCCACACAAAGGAACAGAGCCTTAACAGATATCAGACCGTGGGGCCCATCCACACACTGGAACAGAGGCTTAACAGATACCAGACCATGGGGCCCATCCACACAAAGGAACAGAGCCTTAACAGATACTAGACCGTAGGGCTCATCCACACACTGGAACAGAGCCTTAACAGATATCAGACAATGGGGCCCATCCACACACTGGAACAGAGGCTTAACAGATATCAGACCATGGGGCCCATCCACACAAAGGAACAGAGCCTTAACAGATATCAGACCATGGGGCCCATCTACACACTGGAACAGAGCCTTAGCAGATACCAGACCATGGGGCCCATCCACACACTGGAACAGAGCCTGAACTGATACCAGACAATGGGGCCCATCCACACACTGGAACAGAGCCTTAGCAGATACCATACCATGGGGCCCATCCACACACTGGAACAGAGCCTTAACAGATATCAGAACGTGGGCCCCATCCACACACTGGAACAGAGGCTTAACAGATACCAGACCATGGGGCCCATCCACACAAAGGAACAGAGCCTTAACAGATGTCAGACTGTGGGGCCCATCCACACACTGGAACAGAGCCTGAACTGATACCAGACAATGGGGCCCATCCACACACTGGAACAGAGCCTTACCAGATACCAGACCATGGGGCCCATCCACACAAAGGAACAGAGCCTTAACAGATACCAGACCATGGGGCCCATCCACACAAAGGAACAGAGCCTTACCAGATACCAGACCATGGGGCCCAGCTACACACTGGAACAGAGCCTTAACAGATACCAGACCATGGGGCCCATTCACACAATGGAACAGAGCCTTAACAGATATCAGAACGTGGGGCCCATCCACACACTGGAACAGAGCCTTAACAGATACCAGACCATGGGGCCCATTCACACAATGGAACAGAGCCTTAACAGATATCAGACCGTGGGGCCCATCCACACACTGGAACAGAGCCTTAACAGATACCAGACCGTGGGGCCCATCCACACACTGGAACAGAGGCTTAACAGATATCAGACCATGGGGCCCGTCCACACAAAGGAACAGAGCCTTAACAGATATCAGACCGTAGGGCCCATCCACACACTGGAACAGAGCCTTAGCAGATACCAGACCATGGGGCCCATCCACACACTGGAACAGAGCCTTAACAGATACCAGACCATGGGGCCCATCCACACAAAGGAACAGAACCTTAACAGATACCAGACCATGGGGCCCATCCACACAAAGGAACAGAGAATTAACAGATACCAGACCGTGGGGCCCATCCACACACTGGAACAGAGCCTTAACAGATACCAGACCATGGGGCCCATCCACACAAAGGAACAGAACCTTAACAGATACCAGACCATGGGTTCCATCCACACAAAGGAACAGAGAATTAACAGATACCAGACCGTGGGGCCCATCCACACACTGGAACAGAGCCTTAACAGATACCAGACCATGGGGCCCATCCACACAAAGGAACAGAGGCTTAACAGATACCAGACCATGGGGCCCATCCACACAAAGGAACAGAGCCTTAACAGATACTAGACCGTGGGGCTCATCCACACACTGGAACAGAGCCTTAACAGATATCAGACAATGGGGCCCATCCACACACTGGAACAGAGGCTTAACAGATATCAGACCATGGGGCCCATCCACACAAAGGAACAGAGCCTTAACAGATATCAGACCGTAGGGCCCATCCACACACTGGAACAGAGCCTTAGCAGATACCAGACCATGGGGCCCATCCACACACTGGAACAGAGCCTTAACAGATACCAGACCATGGGGCCCATCCACACAAAGGAACAGAACCTTAACAGATACCAGACCATGGGGCCCATCCACACAAAGGAACAGAGCCTTAACAGATACCAGACCATGGGGCCCATCCACACAAAGGAACAGAGCCTTACCAGATACCAGACCATGGGGCCCAGCTACACACTGGAACAGAGCCTTAACAGATACCAGACCATGGGGCCCATTCACACAATGGAACAGAGCCTTAACAGATATCAGAACGTGGGGCCCATCCACACACTGGAACAGAGCCTTAACAGATACCAGACCATGGGGCCCATTCACACAATGGAACAGAGCCTTAACAGATATCAGACCGTGGGGCCCATCCACACATTGGTACAGAGCCTTAACAGATACCAGACCATGGGGCCCATCCACACACTGGAACAGAGCCTTAACAGATACCAGACCACGGGGCCATCCACACACTGGAGCAGAGCCTTAACAGATACCAGACCATGGGGCCCATCCACACACTGGAACAGAGCCTTAACAGGTACCAGACCATGGGCCCCATCCACACAAAGGAACAGAGCCTTAACAGATACTAGACCGTGGGGCTCATCCACACACTGGAACAGAGCCTTAACAGATATCAGACAATGGGGCCCATCCACACACTGGAACAGAGGCTTAACAGATATCAGACAATGGGGCCCATCCACACAAAGGAACAGAGCCTTAACAGATATCAGACCATGGGGCCCATCCACACAAAGGAACAGAGCCTTAAAAGATATCATACCATGGGGCCCATCCACACACTGGAACAGAGCCTTAACAGATATCAGAACGTGGGGCCCATCCACACACTGGAACAGAGCCTTAACAGATATCAGAACGTGGGGCCCATCCACACACTGGAACAGAGCCTTAGCAGATACCAGACCATGGGGCCCATCCACACACTGGAACAGAACCTTAACAGATACCAGACCATGGGGCCCATCCACACAAAGGAACAGAGAATTAACAGATACCAGACCGTGGGGCCCATCCACACACTGGAACAGAGCCTTAACAGATACCAGACCATGGGGCCCATCCACACAAAGGAACAGAACCTTAACAGATACCAGACCATGGGGCCCATCCACACAAAGGAACAGAGAATTAACAGATACCAGACCGTGGGGCCCATCCACACACTGGAACAGAGCCTTAACAGATACCAGACCATGGGGCCCATCCACACAAAGGAACAGAGGCTTAACAGATACCAGACCATGGGGCCCATCCACACAAAGGAACAGAGCCTTAACAGATACTAGACCGTGGGGCTCATCCACACACTGGAACAGAGCCTTAACAGATATCAGACAATGGGGCCCATCCACACACTGGAACAGAGGCTTAACAGATATCAGACCATGGGGCCCATCCACACAAAGGAACAGAGCCTTAACAGATATCAGACCGTAGGGCCCATCCACACACTGGAACAGAGCCTTAGCAGATACCAGACCATGGGGCCCATCCACACACTGGAACAGAGCCTTAACAGATACCAGACCATGGGGCCCATCCACACAAAGGAACAGAACCTTAACAGATACCAGACCATGGGGCCCATCCACACAAAGGAACAGAGCCTTAACAGATACCAGACCATGGGGCCCATCCACACAAAGGAACAGAGCCTTACCAGATACCAGACCATGGGGCCCAGCTACACACTGGAACAGAGCCTTAACAGATACCAGACCATGGGGCCCATTCACACAATGGAACAGAGCCTTAACAGATATCAGAACGTGGGGCCCATCCACACACTGGAACAGAGCCTTAACAGATACCAGACCATGGGGCCCATTCACACAATGGAACAGAGCCTTAACAGATATCAGACCGTGGGGCCCATCCACACATTGGTACAGAGCCTTAACAGATACCAGACCATGGGGCCCATCCACACACTGGAACAGAGCCTTAACAGATACCAGACCACGGGGCCATCCACACACTGGAGCAGAGCCTTAACAGATACCAGACCATGGGGCCCATCCACACACTGGAACAGAGCCTTAACAGGTACCAGACCATGGGCCCCATCCACACAAAGGAACAGAGCCTTAACAGATACTAGACCGTGGGGCTCATCCACACACTGGAACAGAGCCTTAACAGATATCAGACAATGGGGCCCATCCACACACTGGAACAGAGGCTTAACAGATATCAGACAATGGGGCCCATCCACACAAAGGAACAGAGCCTTAACAGATATCAGACCATGGGGCCCATCCACACAAAGGAACAGAGCCTTAAAAGATATCATACCATGGGGCCCATCCACACACTGGAACAGAGCCTTAACAGATATCAGAACGTGGGGCCCATCCACACACTGGAACAGAGCCTTAACAGATATCAGAACGTGGGGCCCATCCACACACTGGAACAGAGCCTTAACAGATACCAGACCATGGGGCGCATCCACACAAAGCAACAGAGCCTTAACAGATACCAGACCATGGGGCCCATCCACACAAAGGAACAGAGCCTTACCAGATACCAGACCGTGGGGCCCATACACACATTGGAACAGAGCCTTAACAGATACCAGACCATGGGGCCCATCCACACACTGGAACAGAGCCTTAACAGATACCAGACCACGGGGCCATCCACACACTGGAGCAGAGCCTTAACAGATACCAGACCATGGGGCCCATCCACACACTGGAACAGAGCCTTAACAGGTACCAGACCATGGGCCCCATCCACACAAAGGAACAGAGAATTAACAGATACCAGACCGTGGGGCCCATCCACACACTGGAACAGAGCCTTAACAGATACCAGACAATGGGGCCCATCCACAAACTGGAACAGAGGCTTAACAGATACCAGACCATGGGGCCCATCCACACAAAGGAACAGAGCCTTAACAGATATCAGACCGTAGGGCCCATCCACACACTGGAACAGAGCCTTAGCAGATACCAGACCATGGGGCCCATCCACACACTGGAACAGAGCCTTAACAGATACCAGACCATGGGGCCCATCCACACAAAGGAACAGAGCCTTAACAGATACCAGACCATGGGGCCCATCCACACAAAGGAACAGAGAATTAACAGATACCAGACCGTGGGGCCCATCCACACACTGGAACAGAGCCTTAACAGATACCAGACCATGGGGCCCATCCACACAAAGGAACAGAGCCTTAACAGATACTAGACCGTGGGGCTCATCCACACACTGGAACAGAGCCTTAACAGATATCAGACAATGGGGCCCATCCACACACTGGAACAGAGGCTTAACAGATATCAGACCATGGGGCCCATCCACACAAAGGAACAGAGCCTTAACAGATATCATACCATGGGGCCCATCCACACACTGGAACAGAGCCTTAACAGATATCAGAACGTGGGGCCCATCCACACACTGGAACAGAGCCTTAACAGATACCAGACCATGGGGCGCATCCACACAAAGCAACAGAGCCTTAACAGATACCAGACCATGGGGCCCATCCACACAAAGGAACAGAGCCTTACCAGATACCAGACCGTGGGGCCCATACACACATTGGAACAGAGCCTTAACAGATACCAGACCATGGGGCCCATCCACACACTGGAACAGAGCCTTAACAGATACCAGACCACGGGGCCATCCACACACTGGAGCAGAGCCTTAACAGATACCAGACTATGGGGCCCATCCACACACTGGAACAGAGCCTTAACAGGTACCAGACCATGGGGCCCATCCACACACTGGAACAGGTGCACCTTCACACATACTAAGGTTGCTCGCAACACTCCCAAACCCAAAGGTCAAAGTAAACAACTCCAGTTCTGGAGGGCCAGTATGTGTTGGTTTTTGTTCAAACTTGCCAATTATTTCTGGAAACGGATTAACCCTCACTAAAAGCCAGCCCCCCCACAAAAAAGCTCCTGTTGATCTCAGAACCGTAGAAAAGGCTCCACTGTTCAAGATGGCGAGGGTCACAGTCATATTTCACACTTCTTTCATATCAAAGTGTCCTTTTAGCTCCCTGCTCTCTCTCTCTCTAAGAATGCACTGTGTGTTTGTGAGAAGCAATAACATGTTATGCGCAAAATGTGTGTGTGTATGTATACAGTATCTGTGTGTTGTGTGTATGTATACAGTATCTGTGTGTTGCGTGTGTGTTTGTGTACAGGATCTGTGTATTGTGTGTGTGTCTGCATGTTGTGTGTTTTCATGCGTGTGTGTGTGCGTGACCGGATCACTCACTGTCCCTCAGAGTGTGGCAAGAAAAGATGAATTGTGCTGCTAGGATGCAGCAATCCTAGTTTTCTCCCAATAAAAATGGTATCATGTGTTTTCGAACTGGGGACACTTTTGGCTAAATTTAGGGTGGAATTCATTGCGACACAGCATGTGTCTCTGTTTCAATTTTGTTTTCTTTGCAATGTTGGTAGTCTTCTGGCAGCCCTGATTTATTGTGCCTGCCGCTCTCAATGGCTAGGCGGTGCTCGCTGAGTCAAGGTGCTTCTCAGTTTTGTGTCTGTGATTGGGGTAAGTGTACTGGCTTTTTAGGGCCAGATAACATTTCATTTTTTTATTTTGTTTTCTGATTCCCAATGAGTGATATAATTTTGTTTCAGTTGGGTTGAAATTTGGTTGATTGTAATTGTTTTTATGGTTTTGTTCTGACCCTGAACCAGTGAGGTGTTCCTATGTGTTAGTGTATGAGAACTAAGGTTCAGGGCCAGCTGAGTGGGGATTGTTTTCTTTGCTCAGCTCTTGGTATTGCAGAGCTTTGTATTGATATGAGTGAGGGTCACAATGTTTTAAGTCTTCCAAAATTTGATTGCCCTTTTTTGTATTTTGTAGTGGGTATTGGCCAAGTTCTGCCCTGCATGCATTATTTGTTGTGTTTCTATGTTACTTGAAGATATGTTTGCAGGGTTTCAATTGGATATTTCCCCATTTTCCAAATTCTTGTTTGAGTGGTCCCTACACATCATTGCTATAAAGAGCTATTGGTTCAATTACAGCTTCAAATAATGTAAGCCAAATTCTAATGGGAAGTTCTGCAGGAATGTGTTTGATGGCATAGAAGGCTCTTTGTGCTTTCTCCCTGAGTTCATTCACTGCAATTTTGAAATTTCCTGTTGAACTGATTTTTAATCCTAAATAATTGTAATTGGATGAATATTCAATAAAACATGTTCCTAATATGAATTTGTGTTTTGTTCCCTGAGATCTGGATCTCTTTTTCGACATCGGCTCAGGTGGTAAGAGCAGTCGGAGGGTTGCTGGTTCGATCCCACCCTGGGTGTGTTGAAGTGTCCCTGAGTGAGACACCTAACCCCCAAATGCTCCTGATGAGCTGGTTGGTGCCTTGCATGGCAGCCAATTGCCATTGGTGTGTGAGTGTGTGTATGAATGGGTGAATGAGAAGCATTAATTGTACAGTGCATTGGATAAAGGCGCTATATAAATGCTAAGCTTTCACCATTTTGGAATATCATAATTTTAGTTTTATTCATATTTACTTCCAGGGCCCAGGTCTGACAGTACTAGGCTTTGCTGTAACCCCTGTGAAGTGGGGGACAGTAAGACCAGGTCATCTGCTAGAACAGGTACAGAATCTTTGAGTGGCGTAGAGTGAGACTCTCTCGCTCGCCCCGATCCAGCCACCCATCCAGACCAACACACAACCCCTTCAGTCAAACACACCATGCAGCTCTTTCAGTGCCATTGAATGGAGTCACATACCTTACATTGCCTTTGACGCTTAGTAGAGGACAAAAATCCAAAGTTATCCGGTCTGCATTTTTATCGGATTCACTGAAAAGTCATGATTTACTGAATTTCTCAACCAGGCAGGGACTTGTGTCATTATCAAACACATCACAAGTTTACCAAACACACATCATAAGTTTACCAAATGCACATCACACGCTTTTAGACAGTTGATAGCAGGAGAGAATGTTCACCAGTCAAGCCAAATCAATGTGGATAAATTACACCTTTGAAATCACTTTAGAATATACACTCAGGGAGCACTTTATTAGGTAGACCTGTACACCAGCTTGGTAATGCAAATATTTAAACAGCCATAATGTGACAGCAATTAAACACATAAAAGCATCCAGACACGGTCAAGAGGTTCAGCTGTTTCAGACCAAATGTCGAAATGGGGAAGAAATGTGATCTAAGTGACTTTGACCGTGGAATAATTGTTGGTGCCAAACAGGGTGGTTTGAGTATCTCAGGAACTGCTGATCTCCTGAGATTTCTACACACAACAGTCTCTAGAGTTTGCAGAGAATGATGCGGGGGTAAAAAAACATCCAGTGAGCAGCAGTTCTGCAGGCAAAAAACGCCATGTTAATGAGAGAGGTCAGAGGTCAGAGCAGAAGGGCCAGACTAGTCAAAGCTGATAGGAAGTTGACAGTAATGCAAATAACCACACATTTCACCAGCTGCCCAGCCAATATAGTCAGCTAGTCCACCAGTTGTCCACCAGCTTACTGTACCAGATTTGACCAGCCTTGCCAGCCAAAGACCAGCTATGACCAGCTCGAAATGAAGAAAACAGCTTAAACCATCTTAAACCATCTACCATCTTAAACCATCTTAACTGGCATTTTCAACAGGGACTTATTGAGACAGCCTAAAAAAGAGACGATTATGGATAACCTTCAGACGGAAGCTTTGAGACCCAAAGGGGTGGCCTCAGACATCAGGACCCATGTAATTTTGACCAAAGCTTCAGTTATTTACCAATAGCAACCCCAGTCCTATAGCCTTGCTAATCCCTGACAGCAGCATGGCTCATTTAAAGAGACTGCTTATATGCGTTATTTCCAAGTGCTGAAATCCTCTGGAAAACATGACGTACGCTAAAAACAGGCTAAAGTGACAGAGCTAAACAGCGAAAGCTGCTGCGTTTTAGAGAGAACGCATTGTTTGCAGAGAACAGGAGAGGGAATTTTGGGAAGGAGATCGGCGTGTGGAAGATTTCCCAGTTAATCCAGAGGTTTTTTTTTATTTTTTATTCAACTTCAACAGTAAGATAGGAAAGATTGTTTTTATATTTGAAATATACACTCAGTGAGCACTTTATTAGGTATTTATTAGACTTTTTTTTTTTAGACTTCTGAGGTAGCCTATACACTTAGAGTTATGATGCATTGTGTGTTCAGAAATGCTCCTCTGCATACCACTGTTGTAATGTGTGGTTATTTGCGTTACTGTCACCTTCCTGTCAGCTTTAACCAGTCTTTCTGCACCATTCTTTGCAAACTCCAGAGACTAGTGTACGTGAAAATCCCAGGAGATCAGCAGTTTCAGAGATACTGAAACCACCCTGTCTGCCAGTAACAATCATTCCATGGTCAAAGTCACTTCGATCACATTTTTTTATGTTGATGTGAAGATTAACTGAAGCTCCTGGCCCATATCTCCATGATTGTATGTATTGCACTGCTGCCACACAATTGGCTGATCAGATAATTGCATGAATAAGAAGATGTAATAAAGTAATTGGGGGGTGTATATTGACTGGATTCTGTGGCCACAGTTACACTGAACCTGCATACAATGATCACCATTAATCTTGAGGAAAACACCAGATGTAACGTACGTATGTATGTACAGAACATTCAGCTGCAGAGAGTTGGTTTGTGGGATGATTGACATATGTATGGTGAAGTACCCTGAATAAGAGTTTTGCATGATTCGCCGAGCAGTTCTCATGCAGTGGGCACACACCAGTCAGTAAAAGCACGGCAACATCCTCAACCATCATGGCTAACACTGGAGTCCCACATGGCTATGTCCTGGGCCCCTTCCTGTATCCCCTCTATACTAATACCCCTGCCACCCCCTCACTCATCACCACTGCTGTCTTGCGTCAGTACCCACAATGCAGTTTTACGTTATTACTCAATGCCATTTTCTCCATTTGTAGCAACAGTGGCATTTTAGCCATCACCAAAATAATTAATTATTATTAATTATTATTATTTTATCTTTTATCCAAAGCAACTTACAGTTGATTAGACAAGCAGGGGACAAGGGCCCAAGAGCTGCACTGATCTTATCGTGGTTACACTGGGGTTTGAAGGACCAACCTCCTTCCAGAACCTAGTGGCTAAGGTACAGACGATACTGCCTTACACACACTACCTAATGACAACTGTTTCAGCCTTTTCCCATCTTTCCCCTCGCACACAGTGGAGTACAATCAGTGGCAGAGAAAGTGCTTTTCACAGATGATAAGGCCAGTGGTTTGATGTGACTGGATCTGACCAGCTGGGCTCCAACACTAGTTGCAAGATACCAGAGCTCAGACTGCACTGTAATGGTCAGATGTCTGTGCTATGCAGTCTGTCCTCCCCTTTCCCCCATCAACCACACGTTATTCCCAGACTCCAGTGTTGTCCGAGCCAGTAACACCTCTTAAGCACAATAAGACAGATTTACACTAGTCCACCAAAGTTAAGGGCAAATGCAAAACAGAAAGACTGAATAAATGGAACTTAAATCTGGTCTTTGGGCCTTTGGGTGAAAACAACAAATATGGGTGAGGGAATAGTTTTCCAAACTGACAGCAAGACAGGAATCCACTCTCATAGCAAGAAGCCTCATATTTCTAGTGACATAGATATTTCATATTGTCTATGCTACTTACAACATATCTACTTCATAACTTTTAAATCAGACAAAAAATTACCTCCATTTCATGTTCATGTAAAACATGAATCCGAATAAAAATAAAAAAAACACAAGTAAAAGTTTTTTTTAGAAAACCTTTTGAGAATAAATAGTAACTTGTGTTTCCTGAACTAAATTGCAAAGACTTCACCCCCCCGGCACCCGCAGTGCCCTCCCCCATGCCCAAAACACACACCCCTACAGAAGTCACTTTAACACCAGAAGGGACAGAGAGAGAGAGAGAGAGGGGGGGGGGAGAGGCAGGGGAAGAGAGAGAAAAGGAGAGAGAGAAAAAGAGAGAAAGAGAGAGAGGGGTAGCTGTGGAAAAGGAGAGAGAGGGGTGAGAGGAGAGAGGCAGGGGAAGAGAGAGAAAAGGAGAGAGGTAGGGGAAGAGAGAAAAGGAGAGAGAGGTAGCTGTGGAAAAGGAGAGAGAGAGAGGTAGCTGTGTCTGACTCCTAAAATAGATCCCTGGCGTGCTGGCCTCCAGCTCGGTTGCCATGGCGACAGAACCACAGGCTCTATAAATAGACTATCAGCTCCAAATCTTGTGTGACTGGAGTGGGGCCAGGCTGCGAGAGAGAGGGAGAGGCTGCGAGAGAGAGGGAGAGGCAGACAGAGAGCAGCAGGGGGAAGAGAGGGGGAGGGAACGGGAGAAAGAAAGTGGCCAGCCAAGGAGGGGCGGGTGAGTTTGCACACACATACACAATAAGCTAAAAAAAACTTTAAAAAAGGTTTTCAAATAATACCACCACCGGTGGTTGTTCGGTGGCTGATGGTCGGAACTGAAGCTGCGAGTTTGTGGCACGAAAACAAGCTGACACCCCTTAGCGGGCACGCGACTGCAGCGGGTTCCCACCCGCCGCTCCGACACCGAAGAGTGCTCTTTATTCCCCGCAACGCCCCCCCCCCCCCGTCATTTCCAGTGAATTCTCCCCTCCACTACTGATGACTCAGTAATTCAGGCCCAAGCATTTTCAGCCACTGCAAAAGACACTACGACAGAGAAAAATAGGATGGGAGGCAGAGAGGAGGAGGAAAAAGAAAAAGATAGGGAGTGAGAGAGAGAAGAGGTAGTATGCAGACCCCATGGCAGGCTGCTGTGGGTAACGCCATGGAAGTGGCAGTGGGAAAATGGGCAAATGGCAATGGCAAAATGGGCCAACATTGAGAAAAGATTACCCAAAAAGCAGTGCTCTCTCTCAGCTACCATGCTAGCCTCCCTTGAGCTAGCTGACCTCAACACAGCGGTTAGCACAGCTAGCCTCCCACAACACAGCATTTAGCACAGCTAGCCTCCCTCAACACAGTGTTTAGCACAGCTAGCTGCCCTCAACACAGGGGTTAGCACATTACATTACGTGGCATTTAGCAGAAGCTCTTATCCAGAGCGACGTACAACAAAGTGCAAATCAATCACAAGAACAAGTGCAAAAGTAGACCTGAGAGGACAGTACAGTTCCGAGTCCTAGTGTAAAAGAAAAAGAGAGAAAGAGAGAGAGGGGTAGCTGTGGAAAAGGAGAGAGAGAGGGGTGAGGGGAGAGAGGCAGGGGAAGAGAGAGAAAAGGAGAGAGAGAGGTAGGGGAAGAGAGAGAAAAGGAGAGAGAGAGGTAGCTGTGGAAAAGGAGAGAGAGAGAGAGGTAGCTGTGTCTGACTCCTAAAATAGATCCCTGGCGTGCTGGCCTCCAGCTCGGCACAGCTAGCCTCCCTCAACACAGGGGTTAGCAGAGCTAGCCGCCCTCAACACAGGGGTTAGCACAGCTAGCTGCCCCCAACACATGGTTTAGCACAGCTAGCCTCTCTCTACACAGGGGTTAGCACTGCTAGCCTCCCTTAACACTCTGTCCTACCCTTTCCCTCTCTCTCTCTCTCTCTGTTTTCTGTTACTGCAGGGAGTGTGGGCTATAAATAGCCTCTCTCTCTCTCTCTCTCTCTCAGCTTTTACATAAGTGTGTGGTGGGGGGAGGGGCCAGAGCAGCCCTGTGTCTCCTCCATAACATGGCCGGCAGACTGTGCCCACAGCCTCTGATTCACAAAACCCCCCTCCCTCTCCCTCTCCCTCTCTCCCCCTTGCGCTCGCTCTCTCTCTCTCTCTCTCTCTCCCTCACTCACTCACTCACTCACTCTCCCTCCCTCTCTCTCTCCCTCTCCCTCACTCTCTCTCCTTCTCCCTCTCTCCCTCACTCACTCTCCCTCTCCCTCCCTCTTTCTCTCCCTCTCCCTCACTCTCTCTCTCCTTCTCCCTCTCCCTCCCTCTCTCTCTCTCCCTCCCTCACTCTCTCTCCTTCTCCCTCTCCCTCTCTCACTCTCTCCCTCACTCTCTCACTCACTCTCCCTCTCTCTCCCTCTTTCTCTCCCTCTTTCTCTCCCTCTCCCTCACTCTCTCTCTCCTTCTCCCTCCCTCTCTCTCTCCCTCTCGTTCTCTCACTGTCCTCTTTTAATTTCTCTCGGCTGTTGCCATCTCCGTTTGTAGCAGTTTCTTTTTCTCTCTCCATCACGTTTCTCTGCCTCAAGTTCAGGGTTTTCCTATCCGTATCCATCCATCTCTCTGCGTTTCTCCTTCAGGTTTCTTACTCCAGCCTCCATTTCTCAGGTGGGGGGGGGGGGGGCATTGCCACGCGTTGCCAGCGGAAACCCCCCGAACAGGAACCCCCAGGTCACATGACCACAGAGGGACAGATCAGAAGAGGCATAAGATCAAACCAATGTTGAGGGTTGGGGCAGGGCTAGATTGCGACCACAGACCACGGCACCTGTGGTTTTGAACTACAACCACACACAACTTCATTTTCCAGGACATTTTTTTTATTTATTTATTTTTTTTTTTACATTTTTTTCAGATTTTTCCCTTTTTCTCCCAATTTGGTAGCCAATTGTACCTCGTCTGATTCAATTGGAGGTAGTCGTATTAGATGTACCGCCCGTACCCCGTCCCTCGGCGGCCCGAATGAGAGCGACGCCTTCTTCAAGCCGTCTCGTCTCGTGCCCGTTGCCGTGATTCCGAGGCGCCCAAGGTGCTTATTGTGCGGCAATCTAATAACCCTGCCAAGTCCCTCCCTCTGGAGCAGCGAGCCAATTATTGCTGCCCCACGTGAGCCGGCCAAACTTGGCTTTTTGGCAGGACCGAGAATCGAACCCTGGTCCCCGGTGTGCAACTGCAGCAAACTGCAACCGCAAGTCTGCTGCGTCTTAGCCTGTTGCGCCACCGCGGCTCCCTCCAGGACATTTTCTGTGACTTTATCATGACTAGAAAATGGTGGCAGTGTTTTCCAGGATACGAGGGACTGCTGAGTGTGGGCATCCGAGTGTGTGTGCGCGTTTGTGTATGATGTATATGAGTGCGTGAGTACGTGTGTGTGCGTGTGTGTGTGCATCTCAGTATGGGTATCTGAGTGTGTGTGTGAGTATGTGTATCTCAGTATGGGTATCTGAGAGTGTGTGTGTGTATGTGTATCTCAGTATGGGTATCTGAGAGTGTGTGTGTGTGTGTATGTGTATCTGAGTGTGTGTGTGTGTGTGTGTGTGAGTATATGTACCTGTGTGTGTGGGAGAGAGAGAGAGAGAGGTGTGCACTTACTACTGTGCGCAGTCGATCAGCTGATACTCATTGGATCTCTCAAAGCAGGCCTTCACCCCTTCATCCTGCCACAGTGTCTTTGCGTGTTCATAAAACTCCTGAGAAAGAGGAGGGGTAAGAGAGAAGAAAGGTGGGAGAGAGGGAGGGAGAGAGGAAGGGAAAGAAAGAGGGAGGAAAAACACCCATATTAAAATCAGGCCTTCCACCATTTTAACAGGTTAATCGTCAATACAAGTCTGTTATTATCTGAAGCATTTAATGGGGTGGTGGTGAGGGAACTAAACAGAATGTCCTTCTAAATGCATGAAAAAGCAAAATCACACACAAATAGGCCCACCCCCCCATTTGAAGTACTCAGTTTCCCCACTTTTGGGCTGCAAAACCATGGACGAAAGGTGTTGCAAAAAAGGAGTTTATTATTAGTTTATCATTTGAACAAATGTCTTGTATTCTTAAATCAGACCTGCCCCTGCACTCACCCAAGTGTCAATGTAACAGAGTCTTCCTTTATAATCAGTCACATGCACTCGGGGAGGCCGCCTTCGGCAGTGACTCCTTATTACATTACTGTGGCCTACCCACAATCCACAGGGCTAAGACTGAATGCTATCTTGTTTCTATCTGTCCATGGGCATTTAGTCACGGCAGTCTTGCTTATTTCCGCTCTTGTGATCAAAGACGGCCTTACATGTGAAGACAAAGGTTTATTAGCTTTAAACGCCTTGCTGCATTCAGCTCAAGTCAAAAAAGTACTCTTTTACACCACTCTCCACATCCCGTGAAACTGCCCATGTAGTACCCTGAAACTACCACCTAAGTGCCCCTCTATTACCCTGAGACTACCACCTAACTGCCCCTCTATTACCCTGAGACTACCACCTAACTGCCCCTCTATTACCCTGAGACTACCACCTAAGTGCCCCTCTATTACCCTGAGACTACCACCTAACTGCCCCTCTATTACCCTGAGACTACCACCTAAGTGCCCCTCTATTACCCTGAGACTACCACCTATCTGGCCCTCTATTACCCTGAGAATACCACCTAACTGCCCCTCTATTACCGCGAGAATACCATCGTGTTCCTAACCGTGTGACTACACTGCTACCGTGTTCCTAACCGTGTGACTACACTGCTACCGTGTTCCTAACCGTGTGACTACACTGCTGTCCTGTTCCTAACCGAGTGACTACACTGCTGTCCTGTTCCTAACCGTGTGACTACACTGCTGTCCTGTTCCTAACCGTGTGACTACACTGCTGTCCTGTTCCTAACCGAGTGACTACACTGCTGTCCTGTTCCTAACCGTGTGACTACACTGCTGTCCTGTTCCTAACCGTGTGACTACACTGCTACCGTGTTCCTAACCGTGTGACTACACTGCTGTCCTGTTCCTAACCGAGTGACTACACTGCTGTCCTGTTCCTAACCGTGTGACTACACTGCTGTCCTGTTCCTAACCGTGTGACTACACTGCTGTCCTGTTCCTAACCGTGTGACTACACTGCTGTCCTGTTCCTAACCGAGTGACTACACTGCTGTCCTGTTCCTAACCGTGTGACTACACTGCCACCGTGTTCCTAACCGTGTGACTACACTGCTGTCCTGTTCCTAACCGAGTGACTACACTGCTGTCCTGTTCCTAACCGTGTGACTACACTGCTGTCCTGTTCCTAACCGTGTGACTACACTGCTGTCCTGTTCCTAACCGTGTGACTACACTGCTGTCCTGTTCCTAACCGTGTGACTACACTGCTGTCCTGTTCCTAACCGTGTGACTACACTGCTGTCCTGTTCCTAACCGTGTGACTACACTGCTGTCCTGTTCCTAACCGAGTGACTACACTGCTGTCCTGTTCCTAACCGTGTGACTACACTGCTGTCCTGTTCCTAACCGTGTGACTACACTGCTGTCCTGTTCCTAACCGAGTGACTACACTGCTGTCCTGTTCCTAACCGTGTGACTACACTGCTGTCCTGTTCCTAACCGTGTGACTACACTGCCGCCGTGTTCCTAACCGAGTGACTACACTGCTGTCCTGTTCCTAACCGAGTGACTACACTGCTGTCCTGTTCCTAACCGTGTGACTACACTGCTGTCCTGTTCCTAACCGTGTGACTACACTGCTACCGTGTTCCTAACCGTGTGACTACACTGCCACCGTGTTCCTAACCGTGTGACTACACTGCTGTCCTGTTCCTAACCGTGTGACTACACTGCTACCGTGTTCCTAACCGTGTGACTACACTGCCACCGTGTTCCTAACCGTGTAACTACACTGCTGTCCTGTTCCTAACCGTGTGACTACACTGCTGTCCTGTTCCTAACCGTGTGACTACACTGCTGTCCTGTTCCTAACCGTGTGACTACACTGCTGTCCTGTTCCTAACCGTGTGAGCCGCGGGGCAGCCTGTAGTGTGGTGGTTAAGGTACATGACTGTAGTGTGGTGGTTAAGGTACATGACTGTAGTGTGGTGGTTAAGGTACATGAGTGTAGTGTGGTGGTACATGACTGGGACACACAAGGTTGGTGGTCCTTGATAAGATCCTCACAGCCGCTGGGCCCTTGAGCAAGGCCCTTAACCCTGTATTGCGGCAGGGAAGGATTGTCTCCTGCTTAGTCTAATCAACTGTAAGAGCATCTGGCAAATGGCAATAATGTAATGTGTGACTACACTGCCGTCCTGTTTCTATCCACAGCACACTGCAGGTGAGAGGGGATTTCCCAGAATCCCGCAGGGCATGCGTGGCGCAGGGTTATTAAGCTTAATCAGTGTAATGAGCGTAATGAGCATCACAGATCTCTGAGGCTCAATCTCAGGTGAGGCCACCTTCAGTTACCTGAGCCGCTCCCCTGGGGGTGTACCTGCTAATTACCCACTACCATACGACCAGGAGGCAGGCAGGTCCCTCCCTCCGTCTCTCAAATTCAAATTCAAAATGCTTTATTGGCATGGCAAGATGCATCTTGTGTTGCCAAGGCACAAAAACAACATTGAACACACAGTACTGTGCAAAAGTCTTAGGCAGGTGTGAAAAAATGCTGAAAAATAAGAATGCTTTCAAAAATAGAAATGTTGATAGTTTATTTTTATCAATTAACAAAATGCATGAACAGAAGAGGTGAATGAACAGATGGAAAATCTAAATCAAATCAATATTTGGTGTGACCCTTTGCCTTCAAAACAGCATGAATTATTCTAGGTATACTTGTTACAGTATACAGTTTTTGAAGGAAGTAGGTTGTTCCAAACATCTTGGACAACCAGCTACAAAGCCTCAAATGCTTCTGTCTCTTCATGTAATCCCAGACAGACTCCATGATGTTGAGATCAGGGCTCTGTGGGGGCCATACCATCACTTCCAGGACTCCTTGTTCTTCTTTATGCTGAAGATAGTTCTTAATGACATGGCTGTATGTTTGGGGACATAGAATACAACGTTGCCCGTTTCTTTGTGCTTCTTCAACAGAGCTTGGACAGCACATCTGGAAACCCCTGTCAGCCTTAAAATTTCAGCCTGGGAGAGACCTTGCTGATGCAGTATAACTACCTTATGTCTTGTTGCTGTGCTCAGTCTTGCCATGGTGTAAGATTCTGACATTAAACGGTCTTCAGCGACCTCACCTTGGAAGCAGAGTTTGGAAGCAGAGCTTTAACCCTCCTACACAACTGTTTCTGTTTCAGTTAATGATTGTGTTTCATTTTTTCACACCTGCCTGAAATGTTTGCACAGTGCTGTACACACATTGAACACATGAACATACAGTATTTGGACATACAGTTTATAGACATACATATATAGGCCTACTCAAATAGGCACACTAGTTGTCCCTCTGTTTGTGACAAGCTGTGCTCAGTGAGTCTGTACATTGTCAAGGTTTTTTTTCTGTTTGCGGTTTCCAAATAGCAATTTTGTTTATTTTGTGTTTTTGTAATTTCTTGTTGTTGTTGGCCTAATTCTGCCCTGCATGCATTATTGGTGGTTTTCCTTCTGAACCCGTACATAACTTTTACAGAACTCTGCATACAGGGTCTCAATTGGATGTTTGTCCCATTTTGCAAATTCATGTTGTATGAGTGTTGTATGAGTGTTGTATGAGTGTTGTATGAGTGGACCGCACACCTCACTGCCATAAAGTACAATCGGTACAAATCACCGATTTGAAAATGTTGAGCCAAATGGAAATTGAAGTTTCTCTTTGGATTGACTTTCTGATGGCATAGAAAGCCCTTTTTGCTTTCTCTTTCCATTCATTCAAAGCCAAAAGAAAACTTCCTGTTGAACTGATTTTTAATCCTATATGTGTAAATTTGTTTGTTCTAAG